>NW_024868454.1:0-31629 GCF_013358625.1 Macadamia integrifolia
CAACACTCCAAAATTCATTAAAAAAATTAAAATTTGAATAGTTTTGTATACATTTGTATGGAAAATCGAATTCAAACTAGACCAAAAATCAAAACAACCCGGTTATAAATCGATTTAAGAAATCGAAGTTCAACAATTCATCATTTGGTTGTTTCCTAATGGCTTCATACCGGTTTAAAAAACCGATCCAAACCGAAATGAACCTAATAAATCCAAACCGGTACCAACCCGAACCCAAACCGCACCGAAACCGACACCGGACCGAAACCGATAAATCCTTATTGGGTCGGTTTCGGTCACTTCCAAACTCACACCGAAACCTGTGGAACTGGACCGAAACCGCACCGACCCGGACCGTTGACACCCCTACTTACGCTCTAAGGCGCACAAGTCCGAGCTTCGGCCCAGCACCTTAAGACCTTACGCTCTAAGGCACGCAAGCCGAGCTTTAACTTGGACCCTCAAGACCTTGCGCACCAAGGCAGCAAGTCTGGCTATGACACGGCACCTCGAAAGACCTTGCGCTCTAATGCTTGCAAGTCCAGGCTTTAACCCGGAACCTAAAGATCTTATGTTCTAAGGCGCACAAGTCCGAGCCACAGATGCTGACCTCAAGCCATGGAACTAGCTGCAACAATAGTTGAAGAGTCAACCGTGACCTACTCCTGGAGACCTGAATAGGGTGGTCGGCGTGATGATCACTCCATCCATAATAATGACGCCAAGCCGAGCATAATGGATGGGCAAATGTGATAATCACAGTCTAAAACGGGATAATCATCCCATTGAAAGAGAAAGTAAAGAAGGAACCAACTTATAGGCTTGGCGGTGCTCACCATCATCAAAGTATCTAGCCTCCTCACACCGGATACTCATATTCAATGGAAAGATAAATGAATATGGAGTCTGAGCCGAGCAAGGCTTAAAAGAGATTTTCGTGAGATTTCCAGTTTAAAGTATTAATAAGGTTAGAAGTTCGTTCATTATGAGGATGGAAAATCCTTCAGACCAAAGGGCCGATCATAAAGACCTCATGAGCCGACCCCAATGGTCGGTAAACTATGAGGAAAGAAGGGCCGATCCGACATAGTCGACAAAAGACCTCATTCGTGAGGAAAGAAAGGTCGACCCAAATTGGTCAGTAAAGGATCCCATCCACGAGGAAAGGACGAGCCGACCCCAATGGCCTACAAGAGGAACTCATTCCTGAGGAAAGAAGGGTCGACCCTACTTGGTCGGCAAAAGAAGATTTCATTCACAAGAATGAGCCGACCCCAATGGTCGGCAAACTATGAGGAAAGAAGGGCCGATCCGATATAGTCGACAAAAGAAGACCTCATTCATGAGGAAAGAATGGTCGACCCAAATTGGTCAGTAAAAAATCTAATCCATGAGGAAAGGATGAGCCGACCCCAATGGCCGACAGAGGAACTCATTCGTGAGGAAAGAAAGGTTGGCCCTAACTGGTTGGGAAAAGAAGATTTCATTCACAAGGAAAGGACGAGGCGACCGCAATAGTCGGCAAAAGAACACCTTATCCATGAGGAAAGAAAGGCAGACCCGAACTGATTGGCAAAAGAAGATTTCATCCACAAGGAAATAAGATCCAACCCGACATGGTCGACAAGAGAACTCATTTGTGAGGAAAGAAAGGTCGACCCAAACTAGTCGATAAAAGATTTCATCTACGAGGAAAGGACGAGCCGACCGAACTGGATGGCAAGAGAAGTCTTCGCTCGTGAAAAAAGAAACCCCAACTTGAACTAGTCGGCAAAAGAAGATTTTATCTGTGAGGAAAGAATGGCTTATCCAACATGGTAGTCAAGAGAAGACCTCATTCGTGATGAAAAAAAGGCCGACCCGAATTGGTCGCAAAAGAAGTTTTTATCCTCAAGGAAAGGATGAGCCGACCAAAAGAAGACCACATCCGTGAAGAAAGGAAGGGTCAACCCAATGATCGGCAAGAGAAGACCGCATCTGTGAGGAAACAAAGACCGGCCCACTTGGTCGGCAAGGCAAGATCTCATTAGGGGTGTCAATTCCTAAACCGAACCGGTAAAACCGACTGGACCAAACCGATAATAACATGGACCGAATCGAACCGAAGCCTTATTGGTTCGGTACGGTTTCGAGTATTGCAACCCCAAAACCAAACCGAACCGCACCGGAAACCGGATGAACCCGAAACCAAACCGAAACCGGCTCAAAACCCGGACCGAAACCGAAACCAAACCGGTAAGAAACCGAAACACTCCAAAATTCATTAAAAAAATCAAAATTTGCATAGTTTTGTATACATTTGTATGGAAAGTCGAATCCAAACTAGACCGAAAACCAAAACCAACCCAGTTACAAATCGATTTAAGAAACCGAAGACAAACCGAAACCGAAACCAAACCAAACCAAAACCGGAATTTCCTTATTGGTTTCGTTTCGGTTTCGACTTTCCCACACTGAAACCGATTCAACCCGGACCGAAACCGAGCCGGACCGACCGATTGACACCCCTAGACCTCATCTTTGAGGAAAGAAGGGTTGTTCTAAGGCACCAAAGACTTTACGCTCCAAGGCGCGCAAGTTTGAGCTTTGGCCCAGCACCTCGAGACCTTACACTCTAAGGCCCGTAAGCCTGAGCTTCAACTTGGACCCTCAAGACCATACCACCAAGGCACGCAAGTCCAGCTTTTGCTTGGCACCTTGAAAGACCTTATGGTGTAACGCTTGCAAGTCCGACCTTCGGCCTGGAACCTAAAGACCTTATGTTCTAAGCCGCACAACTCTGAGCCATAGATCGGCTCTTCAAGACCTTACGGCTGAAGGAGCACAAGTCTGAGCCTCAACTCAACACCTCAAGACTTTACGATCTACGGTGCATAAGACCGAGTCTTAGCTCTCCATTAAAGACCAAAGGTTTTAAAGGAGCACAAAAACTGAGCATCAGCTTGAACAAAGACCTTACGTTTAAAGCATATAAAACCAAACCTCAACTAGACATCAATGACCTCACGTTCTAAGGCAAGAAAGACAGAGCCAACAGGTCCTTGACGGTCAGCACTCAAAATTCTGACCCCGAAGGCTGGTACACAAAGACAATTGAAAAAAAATGACAATGTAACTAAATAGGGAAAAAACAAACAAAATTCAAAGAAGGGTCAAGATGATTGGTAATAAGGAAAAATATCCACATTTTGTACCGTAGCACCCATAGCCATGTCCTAGAATCAACAACCAACATTGAAAAAAAATAACCCATCACAGATTTAAACAGTACTACAAAAGAGTATGTCTTACTATCATGGTTTTAAGTATCGGTGCGTATCGTGCCGTATCGGCCGATACGTATCCGTATCGGTAGGCATCGGCACGATACATACCGATATGCTACGGGGAATTTTGGGCCCCCTTTTACGTATTGCTGTATCGTGCGTATCGTACCGTACCGTACCGTACCATATCGGTACCGATACGTACGATACTCTACGATACGAACTTTTGAAAATCTGGAAATTCCCGAGAGTATCGGTACCGTATCGGTATGTATCGACCGTATCGTGCAGTATCGAGCCGTATCGTACTGTATCGGTACGTATCGACTGAAAATATGAAAATTCCCGTGAATGTGCCTTTTATTGTTTGAAACAAACACTTCAAACTCTCACCAATAGTTTTCTATATTTCTCTTCTTTCTTCCCCTTTGATTCACACACCTTTTTGGAGACTCAAATGGTAGATTGAAAGAAACATTATCGAAGTGAATGGTTCAAAGAAGGAGAAAAACATAGTCCAAGAAGAACCTTGAACTTGAAAGTTGAAAATTTTGAATAGTAAGTTCTTGAATCTTTACTCACTTTTTTCAATTTTAACCTTAGATTTTCAAGTTTTTTTACAAATTTAAGGTTTATCATAGGGGTGTCAACCGGTCGGGTCGGTTCGGTTTCGATCGGGCTTAATCGGGCTTAAAGACTTTCAAAGGCTACACCGTGTCCGCCCATTTAACTAATCGGGCTTAGTTATTGAGGGCATGGTACACTTTATATTCGGTCGGTCGGCCTCGGGCTATAATCGGGCCACCTTAATCGGGCTTTAGTCGGGCCTTAATTGGGCTACGGACATGTTTAATGTTAAACGGGCTTTAACCGGTTTTTAAACGGACCCTCTTTAAAATGTGCTCTTATATTCCGGCCCACTCATGCAAACCCAAAAAAATGACAATAAATTAATAAATGATACCAAATATAACCATTATTTAAAATATGAACATGTTTTTACTTTTTAGTTTTTACTTTCTAATTTGGGGGGTAAAATAGGTATTCTACAATCATTAAAGGGTCGGGCTAGGCCAGTGCACAATAGGCCGGTCTCGATCGGGTGTTAAACGGTCGGTCTCGGTCGGGCGCCCGACGGTCCAAGTAGCAAAACCAAGACCGACCGTTTATAAACGGGCCGGGCTCTAACGGGCTCAAGCCCGACACGTTTAATAAACGGTCCGGGCTGGACCGAGTCTATAAACGTGTCGGTCCCGCATCATCGGTTTAGTCGGTTCGGGCCACGAATTGACACCCCTAGTTCATCATACTTAGAATCACATTTTGTGCATCATTATTACATGAAATCATTGGATTTATAAGGATTTACAAACTTTTTTCAAGAGAAAATGAGGGTTTCAATTTATTTCAAATTTCTTAGATCTACTCATGCTCAATGATTAAAAATGTATAGATTTTTTATATGTTATGTAAAAACAAGTGTTCTACAACTTCCATGGAAAATTTTGATTTTTCTCAAAAAAATATATTTGTCTATCAATACCATACCCTCATCTTTTTGAACATTTTCAACTCAATATATTTGTCTATCAATACGATACCCTCCACTTAAGTATTTATGCATTCTACATGTTATATATAACTTTTTTTAACCGTTTTTTTATGCAAAAGTGTATAAAAATGTGTTCCCTATCCATTTATGTGCGTATCTTTAGCGTATCTTAGCGTATCTCCGATACGATACGATACCCTCCGATACGTATCTTAATTTTGACCGACCGATACGGCGACCGATACCGATACTTTAATCCTTGCTTACTATAAATACTAGTGAATTAGAATTAATGATATGGAAGAAAAAAAAGGGGGGGGGAGAACTCATTTTTTCAATTATGTACCTACTTTTTTAAACACCAAGAAATATTTTTAGAAGACGTACAGACACAATAACGTAAAACATAATTTGAAGCAATGATAAAGCAAATAATAAAGGTAAAAAAACCTTAACTCGTATACATGTGCCACATCATGAGTTCTTTGCAGCATCAGAACAGCATCTTATATTTTTCTTTATTCCATCGACATTCCTAAAGCAACAATAATTCAAAAACTTCACCACTCACCAGTAAGAATACCAGAGTATAATATCAAAATAAATTCCACAAAATAATTGTACTTAATAAGGTAATACACATCAAAGCAAAATAAGGAAGAAACCCCCTCCTTCAAACTCGGAAACACATTCTACGATAGTCCAACCATAGATATTCAAGATTCCACACTCAACCTGCAAAGGAAACAAATTCTATGGTTCAATTCAAACTTTAAGATCACTATATCAATAGAAATTCAAACTAAACCTAAAATTAATACAATATGTACAAACAATGATGAGTTTGATGTCCTTAAGAATCTCTAAGACTCTGCTAGTCCTTATTAACCATGCAGTCCTCAATCCCGCGTCTTGCCTTATAATTTTATGCGCATCACTATGCAAACATTACGTATAGAAAACCAAACAATTAGCCCTTTTATAAAACAAAACAGTGAAATCTTGCATCAAAAAAATGAAGCAACAAAGGATTTTCCATGTGGCCTCACCCATAACCATGTCCTGGACTCACAATTAATCATGTTGAAAACAATATTCAACTAAACATTGATTTAAAGACCACTAGAAAGAAGCATGCTTATACTCAATACCAAGGAGCAGAATAAGTAGATAATAAAAATCAAACATTATTCTAGTATATACCCCCTTTCTTCCGTTCTAAATACTAGCACACACATCTCTGTAGAAGAAGAAAGCACAATAACATCAAAAATCATAATTCAAACAAAAATAAATGGAAAAATGTGGACACTCAATAAATGTTCTCAAGTAGACCCCCCTCAGCTCGACTCATTAACTATGCACTCCTATATTTTGTGGCATACGATATCCTTCTATGCGCTGCAAACACCGTGCACAATAAATCAAATAATTCGACGGCTAATCCAACCACACAATAACATGTATTACAATGACAAAGTAACTAAATATAGAAAAAAAAATCAAAAACCAAAGCTGGGTCAAGATGAATAATACTAAGGAAAAGTACCCACATTTTGTACAGCTTCACCCATAACCATGTCCTCGACTCACAACAAACCTTGAAAACAATAACCAATCGCAGATTCAAACAGTACTACAAAAAATTGTCTTACTATTAAACAAATGAATGAGAATTAAGTAGACAAAAGAAAAAAGGGGGGGGGGACAAATTTTTTCAATTATGTACCTACTTTTTTACACCAAAAAATATTTGTAGAAGACGTACAAACACAGTAACGTAAAACATAATTTGAATAAATGATAAAGCAAATAATAAATGTAAAAAAACCTCATCTCGTATACATGTGCCACATGACGAACACCTAATCTGCAAAAACAATAAAGTTACAAAATAAAATTGGATAGTAGAAGAGGTGGGCAAAAAGGGAAAAAACAAGCAAAAGGAGAAGGGAAACTCAATATTTGCAGCATCAGTCAGCAGCCACTGATATTTATCTTTATTCCATCGACATTCCTAAAGCAACAATAATTCAAATACTTCACCAGTAAGAATACCACAGTATAATATCAAAATAAATTCCACAAAATAATTCTACTTAATAAAGTAATATAAATCAAAGCAAAGTAAGGAAGAAACCCCCTCTTTCAAACTCTGGAAACACATCTTAGGATAGTCCAATCTAAGATATTCAAGATTCCACATTCAACCTGAAGAACAAGCAAATTCTATGGTTCAATTCAAACTTTCAGATCACTATATCGATAGAAATCCAAACTAAACCTAAAAATTAATACGATATGTACAAACAATGATGAGTTTGATGTCCTTAAGAAGACCCCCTCCAAGACTCTGTTAGTCCTTATTAACCATGCATTCCCCAATCCCGTGCCTTGCCTTATGATTCTATGCGCATCACTATGCAGACATTACGTATCAAAAGTCAAATAATTAGACCTTTTAAAAAACAAAACAGTGAAATAAAAAATTAAAAAAAAATAAAAAAAACAACAACAACAACAACAAACCAAGGATATTCTGTGTTGCTTCACCCATAACCATGTCCTAGACTCACAATTAATCCTGTTAAAAACTATATTCAGCTAAATATTGATTTAAAGACCATTCGAGAGAACCGTGCTTATGCTCAATACTAAGGAGCAGAACATAATAGAAAAAAAAAATCATTATTCTGGTATATACCCACTTTCTTCCGTTTGAAAGAGTAGCACATATATCTCTACAGAAGAGGCAAACACAATAACGACAAAAATCATAATTCAAACTAAAGTCAAATGGAAAAAATGTGGAAATTCAATCAATGTTCTCAAGAAGACCCCCTCAGCTCAACTTATTAACCATGAACTCCTCAATCTTGCAGCATACGTTATCTTTTTATGCGCTACAAACACTGTGCACAATAAATTAAATAATTCGGCAACTAATCCAACCAGACAATAACAACATGCATTACAATGACAAAGTAACTAAGTAGGGAAAAACAAACAAAATTCAAAGATGGGACAAATGAATGGTACTAAGGAAAAGTATCCACATTTTGTACAGCTTCACCCATAACCATGTCCTACACTCACAACCAACATTGTAAAGAAAACCAATCTTAGATTTAAACAGTACAAGAAAAAAGTATGTCTTACTCTTAACACTAAAGAATTAGAACTAAAGACAAGGAAGAAAAAAAGGAGGGGGGAGAGGAAACTCATTTTTCAATTACATACCCACTTTTTTATAAACCAATAAATATTTGTGGAAGACGTATAAACAAGATAACGTAAAACTTCAATTTAAGCAATGATAAAGACAATAAAAAAGGTAGGAAAAAGCTCAACTCGAATTCGAGTGCCACATCACGAGCATCTAATCTGCAAAAACAATAAAGTTACAAAATAAAATTGGAAAGCAAAGGAAGGCGACGAAAAGGAAAAAAAATAAGGAAAAGGAGAAAGGAAACTCAATATTTGTAACATCAGTCACCAACCACTGATATTTTTCTTTATTCCATCCACATTCCTAAAGCAACAATAATTCCAATACTTCTCCAGTAAGAACACCACAGTATATATCAAAATAGATTCCAAAAAATGATGATTTTGATGTCTTTAAGAAGACCACCTCCAAGCCTCCGCTCATCCTTATTAGCCATGCATTCCTCAATCCCGTGTCCTGCCTTATAATTCTATGCGCATCACTATACAAACTAAAAAACCTTATGTCCTAAGGTGCCCAAGACCAAACCTCAGCTCGGCACTAAAGACCTTACATTCTAAGGCAGGGAAACCTGAGCCAACGAATCTTTGGTGGTCAATACAAAAAGAATACCACAAATAATCAAAAGTAAACAAAGATGTCTTCATTGAACTGAAGATCAATGACCTTATCCGAATATAGAATCCTTTCTTGTTGAACTCCTACAGGCCGACCTACGAACCTCGACCTGAAAGAGTAGGGGGTTTATGATGAGGGTAAAAATGCTGCCCCCTCGGGTCATCCCTTCGCCGAGCCCGAGTATCACTCACTACCAGCATAGCAGATCTTATCGCTAGCTCAACAAATCTTATCGCTTGGAGCTCACGAAAGCAATCTATCTAAGAGATGTACCCATATACGAATCCAAACCGAATAAGGTAACACATATCTAATGGGATTCTTCTAAGAGATTCCCTCACAAAAGTGAACTACTTTCCAAAATGGGAATCTCCTCAACCGCCTTTCTTCATCCACTGCCCATAAATATCAAGTTGAAACCCCCAAAAAAAGGAGGGATCATTTCATAGTAAAACCTCTTAAATATCTGTTGTGGAATAAATCGGACTTAGGCATTGGAGGGTCTCCGGTTGGGTCAGCCCGACTCTCCATTATCTATGATTCTCTGCAATTCTAATGTGGAATACCAAGTCTTGCAAAGATCACCCGGTCAATTTTTACCGATATAGATTGGTGTCGTCCGTGGGAACAACATTAGCAAGCTACAACACCCGACATCTCATGGGGCAAGGATGAACAAGCCATGGAACTAGCCGCAATGGTAGTTGAAGAGTCAACCGTGGCCTATTCCTAAAGAAATGAACAGGGTGGTCAGCGTGATGATTACCCCATCTGTAACAATAAGGCCGAGCCGAGCATAATAGATAGGCAAAGGTGAGAATCACAGTCCAAAACGTGATAATCATCCCACCGAAAGAGAAAGTAACGAAGGAACCGACCTATAGGCCCAGCGATGTTCACCATCATCGAAGAACCTAGCCACCTCACACCAAATACTCGTATTCAACAAAAAGATAAATGAATATAGAGTCCGAGCCGAGCAAGACTTAGACAAGATTTTCATGAGATTTCCAGTTCAAAGTATTAAGAAGTTCGTTTATGATGAGCACAGAAAGTCCTCAAGACCAAAGGGCCGACTTTATCGAGAAGACCTCATTCATGAGGAAAGGAAGGCCAACCCGAACTGGTCGAAAAAAGAAAATTTCATCAGTGAGGAAAGGACGAGCCAACCCCAATGGTTGGCAAATTGTGTGTAAAGAATGGCCAATCCAACATTGTCAACAAAAGACCTAATTCGTGAGGAAAGAAAGGTCGACCCAAATTGTTCGGCGAAAGATCTCATTCAGGAGTAAAGGATGCGCCAACCCTAATGGTCGACAGAGGAACTCATTCGTGAGGAAATAATGGCTGACCCTAACTGGTCAGCAAAAGAAGATTTCATTCACAAGGAAAGGACGGGCCGACCCTTACTATGAGTAAAGAAGGTTGATCCGACATGGTCAACAAAATACCTCATTCGTGAGGAAAGAAAGGTCGGCCCAAATTGGTCGGTAAAAAATCTCATCCACGAGGAAAGGACGAGATGACCCCAATGGTTGACATAGGAACTCATACATGAGGAAAGAAAGGCCAACCATAACTAGTCGGCAAAAGAAGATATCATTCATAAGGAAAGGACGAGCCGACCCCAATGATCGGCAAAATAACACCTCATTCGTGACAAAACAAAGGCTAACCCGACTTAGTCGGTAAGGGAAGACCTCATCTTTCAGGAAAGAACGGCTTGTCATAAGCACCAAAGACCTTACCCTCTAAGGCGTGAAAGTCTGAGCTTTGACCCGATACCTCAAAACCTTATGCTCTAAGGCACGCAAGCTCAAGCTTCAACTTGGACCCACAACACCTTACGCACCAAGGCACGCAAGTCCGGCTACGGCTTGGCACCTCGAAAGACCTTACGCTTTAACACTTGCACTTACCAGGCTTCGGCCCGGATCCAAAAGACCTTATGTTCTAAGGCGCACACGTCTGAGCCACAAATTGGCACCTCAAGCCATGGAACTAGCTGCAACAGTAGTCGAAGAGTCAATTGTGGTCTATTCCTAAAGACCTGAACAGGGTGGTCAACGTAATGATGACCCCATCCGTAACAATGAGGCCGAGCCGGGCATAATGGATGCCAAAGGTGAGAATCATGGTCCAGAACGGTATAATCATCCCATTGAAAGAGAGTAAGGATGAAGGAACCGACCTATAAGCTTGGCGGTGTTCACCATCATTAAAGAACCTAGCCACCTCACACCGAATACTCATATTCAACGGGAGGATAAATGAATATGGAGTCCAAGTTGAGAAGACTTGGACAAGATTCTCATGAGATTTCCAGTTCAAAGTATTAATAAGATTATAAGTCTGCTAAAGATGAGCATGGAAAGTCCTCGAGACCATAGGGCCAACCCGATATGGTCGACAAAAGACCTCATTCGTGAAGAAAGGTCGACCTGAACTGGTCGGAAAAAGAAAATTTCATCAGCGAGGAAAGGACAAGCCAGCCCAATAGTTGGCAAACTATGAGGAAAGAAGGGCCGATCTGATATGGTCGACAAAAGACCTCATTCCTGAGGTTAGAACGATCAACCCAAATTAGTCTGTAAAAGATCTCATCCACGAGAAAAGGACGATCCGAACCTAATTATCTACAAAAAAGTAACTCATTAGTGAGGAAAGAAAGGCTGCCAACCCCAATAATCAACAAAAGAAACTCATTCGTGAGGAAAAAAAGGCTGACCCTAACTGGTCAGCAAATGAAGATTTCATTCACAAGGAAAGGACAAGCCGACCCCAATGGTCAGCAAAAGAACACCTTATTCGTGAGGAAAGAAAGGCTGACACGATCTATTCGGAAGAAGAAGATTACATCCATAAGGAAAGGAAGAGCCGAAGCCAATAGTCGACAAAAAAAAGACCTCATCTATAAGGAAAGAAGGGCCAACCCGACATGGTCGACAAGAGAACTCATTTATAAGGAAAGAAAGGTCGACCTAATCTGGTCGATAAAAGATCTCATCCACGAGGAAAGGACGAGCCGACCAAACTGGACAACAAAAGAAGACTTCATTCGTGAAAAAAGAAACCCCAAACCAAACTGCTCGGAAAAAGAAGATTTCATCTGTGAGGAAAGAATGGCAGATTCAACATTGTCGACAAGAGAAGACCTCATTCGGGACGAAAGAAAGGCCGACCCGAACTAATCAACAAAAGAACATTTCATCAGCAAGGAAAGGACGAGCCAACTAAAGAAGACCTCATCTGTAAAGAAAGGAAGAGTCTACCCTAATGGTCAGCAAAAGAAGATCTCATCCATGAGGAAACAAAGATCGACCTAACTTGGCTGGCAAGAGAAGACCTCATCTTTGATTAAAAAAAGGCCGTCCTAAGGCACCAAAGACCTTACACTCTAAGGCGCATAAGTCTGAGCTTCTACCCGACACCTCAAGACCTTACACTCTAAGGCACACAAACCTAAGCTTCAATTTGGACCCTCAATACCTTACACACCAAGGCACGCAAGTCAGGCTACGGCTCGACACCTTAAAAGACCTTACGCTCTAATGCTTGCAAGTCCAATCTTTGGCCCGGAACCTAAAGAACTTATGTTCTAAGGCGCACAAGTCCGAGCCACAAATGGCACCTCAAGCCATAGAACTAGCCGCAACGGCAGTCGAAGAGTTAACCCGTGGCCTATTCTTGAAGACCTAAACAAGGTGGTCGGCATGATCACCCCTTCCATAACAATGAGGCCGAGCCAAGCATAATGGATGGGTAGAGGTGAAAATCATAGGCCAAAACAGGATAATCATCCCACCGAAAGAGAAAGTAAGGAAGGAACCGACCTATAGGCCTGACGGAGTTCACCATCATCGAAGAACCTAGCCACCTCACACTGAATATGGAGTCTGAGCCGAGTAAAACTCAGGCAAGATTTTTGTGAGATTTCCAATTTAAAATATCAATAAGGTTAAAAGTTGGTTTATGATGAGGACGGAAAGTCCTCGAGACCAAAAGGCCGACCCGATATGGTCGGCAAGAGAAGACCTCATTCGTGAGGAAAGGAAGACTAACCAAACTGGTCGAAAAAAGAAAATCTCATCCACGAGGAAAGGACAAGCCAATGGTCGACAAAAAGAACTCATTCTTGATGAAAGAAAGGCTAACCCTAATTGGTTATTGGTCAGAAAAAGAACACCTTATCTTTGAGGAAAGAAAGGTTGACCCAAACTGATCGGCAAAAGAAAATTTCACCCACGAGGAAAGGACGTGCCAACCCCAATAGTTAGCAAAAGAAGACCTCATTTGTATGGAATGAAGGGCCAACCTGACATGGTCGGCAAGAGAACTCATTTGTGAGGAAAGAAAGGCTGACATGAACTGGTCGATAACAGATCTCATCCGTGAGGAAAGGACGAGCCAACCGAACTGGACCGCAAGAGAAGACTTATTCATGGAAAAAGAAATCCCGACCCGAACTGGTCAGAAAAATAAAATTTCATTTATGAGGAAAGAATGGCCTACCCGACATGGTCAGCAAGAGAATACTTCATTCATGAAGAAAGGCGGACCCGAACTGATCGGGAAAAGAAGATTTCATATGCAAGGAAAGGAAGGGTTGACCCTAATGGTCGGCAAAAGAAGACCTCATCCATAAAGAAATAAAGACCGACCCAACTCGGTCGATAAGAGACCTCATCTTTGAGGAAAGAAGGGCCATTCTAAGCACCAAAGACCTTACGCTCTAAGGCAGCAAGTCCGAGCTTCAGCCAGGCACATCAAGACCTTATGCTCTAAGGCGCACCAAGGCATGCAAGTCCAGATTTGGCCTGGCACCTCGAAAGACCTTACGCTTGCAAGTCCGGGCTTCGGCCTGGAACCTAAAGACCTTATGTTCTAAGGTGCACAAGTCTGAGCCATACATAGTCATCTCAGGACCTTAGGTTCTAAGGTGTGCAAGTCTGAGCCTCAACTCGGCACATTAAGACTTTACGTTCTTAGGTCCACACAACCGAGCCTCAGCTCTCCATCAAAGACCTAAGGTTCTAAAGGCGCACAAAAATCGAGCCTCAACTTGAACAAAGACCTTACGTTTTAAAGCACACAAAACCAAACCTCAGCTAGACATCAATGACCTTATGTTCTAAGGCAGGAAAGACCGAGCCAACAGGTATTTGATGGTCGGCACTCAAAAGTCTGACCCCGAAGGCTAGTACAAAAAGACAACTAAAAAAAATGACTAAATAACTAAATAGGGCAAAAACAAACAAAATTCAAAGAAGGGTCAAGATGATTGGCAGTAAGGAAAAATATCCACATTTTATACCGCAACGCCCATAACCATGTCCTAGACTCACAACCAACCTTGAAAATATATAACCAATCAAAGATTTAAATAGTACTACAAAAGAGTATGTCTTACTATTAATACTAATGAATTAGAATTAATGAGATGGAAGGAAAAAGGGGGGGGGGACTTATTTTTTCAAATATATACCTACTTTTTTAGACACCAAGAAATATTTGTAGAAGACGTACAAACACAATAACGTAAAACATAATTTGAAGCAATGATAAAGCAAATAACAAAGGTAAAAAAAACCTCAACTCGTATATATGTGCCACATCACGAGCACCTAATCTGCAAAAACAATAAAGTTACAAAATAAGAATGGATAGTAGAAGAGGGGGACAAAAAGAAAAAAAAAAAAGCAAAAGGAGAAAGGAAACTCAATATTTGCAGCATCAGTCAGCAGCCATGATATTTTTCTTCATTCCAAAGACATTCCAGAAGCAGCAATAATTAAAATACTTCACCACTAAGAATACCATAGTATAATATCAAAATAAATTCCATAAAATAATTGTATATAATAAAGTAATACACATTAAAGCAAAATATAGAAGAAACCCCCTCTTTCAAACTCGGAAACACATCCTAAGATAGTCAAACCTTAGATATTCAAGATTCCACACTCAACCTGAAGAGAAAACAAATTCCACGGTTTAATTCAAACTTCAAGATCACTACATAGATAGAAATTCAAACTAAACCTAAAAATTGTACAAACAATAATAAGTTTGATGTCCTTAAGAAGACCCCCTCCAAGACTCTGCTAGTCCTTATTAACTATGCATTCCTCAATGCCGTGTCTTGCCTCATAATTCTTTGCGCATCACTATTCAAACATTATGTATCAAAAATCAAATATTTAGACCTTCTAAAAAACAAAACAGTGAAATCTTGTATAAAATAAAAAAACAAAGCAACAAACCAAGGATATTCTGTGTTGCTTCACCCATAACTATGGCCTGAACACACAACTAATCCTGTTGACAACTATATTCAACTAAATCTTGTTTTAAAGACCATTCGAGAGAACCATGCTTATACTCAATACCAAGGAGAAGAACAATGTAAATAAAAAAATAAAAACATAAAAGCCAATCATATTCTGGTATATACCCACTTTCTTCTGTTTGCAAGAGTAGCACGCACATCTCTGTAGAAGAAGCAAACACAATAACCTCAAAAATCATAATTCAAACAAAAATCAAATGGAAAAAAATGTGGAAACTCAATGAATGATCTTGAGAAGACCCCCTTACCTCGACTCATTGACCATGTACTCCTCAATCTTATGGCATACGTCATCTTCCTATGCGCTGTAAACACCGTGCACAATAAATCATATAATTCGGCGGCTAAGCCAACCAAACAATAACACCATGCATTACAATAACAAAGTAACTAAATAGAGAAAAACAAACAAAATTCAAAGATGGGACAAATGATGGTACCAAGGAAAAGTATCCACATTTTGTACAGCTTCACACATAACCATGTCCTAGACTCACAACCAACCTTGAAAAGAAAACCAATCACAGATTTAAATAGTACTACAAAAAATTATTTCTAACTCTTAACACTAAAGAATTATAACTAAAGATAAGTAAGAAAAAAAGGAGGGGAGGGAGGAAACTCATTTTTTCAATTACGTACCCACTATTTTGTAAACCGATAAATATTTGTGGAAGACATACATACACAATAACGTAAAACTTCAATTAAAGAAACGATAAAGCAAATAAAAAAAGGTAAGAAAAATCTTGACTCGACTACAAGTGCCACATCACAAGCATCTAATTTGCAAAAACAATAAATTTACAAAATATAATTGGATAGCAGAGGAAGGCAATGGAAAGGAAAAAAATAAGGAAAAGGAGAAAGGAAACTCAATCTTTGCAGCATCAGTCACCAGCCATTGATATTTTTCTTTATTTCATCCACATTCCTAAAGCAGCAATAATTCCAATACTTCTCTGGTAAGAATACCACAGTATAATATCAAAATAGATTCCAAAAATTAATTGTAGTTGACAAAGTAATACACATAAATCAAAATTTGGAAGAAACCCCCTCTTTCAAACTCGGAAACACATCTTAGGATAGTCCAACATTAGATATTCAAGAAACCACACTCAACCGGAGGAAACAAATTCCATTGTTCAATTCTAACTTTAAGATCACTATACCAATAGAAATTCTAACTAAACCTAAAAAAAATAAGTTATGTGCAAACAATGATGAGTTTGATGTCATTAAGATGAGTTATGTGCAAACACAGAGCTTGAAGAAAAGAGGGAGAACGACTTAAAAAGAAGAGAACTCAACAGGCCACAATAAAATTTAATACTCCTCTCGTTGTCAATACCACAAACTAATAATATTAGAAACCTATAAAGAGTAACTAAAGGATACAGACAAGATGAGTTCCACACCCCTCTGGATTTTATCTGCAGACATCACAAACAGAATCAGCTTATACTGACATAAAAAATTCTTTTAGACATGAATTCACTGAAAATTTTAGTATGTACAAGTACCTTCAAAAGGACAAGAACAACAAAAAGTGAGGCAAGAACAACAATAGGAAGGCATTAGAAAAATAAAAATATAGCAAATAAAATAGAGAAAATGATCAAGGAATTTGATCTGACAGAGAACCCCCTTTGGTCCCCAAGTTCAAGGCTTCAATATGAAAAATGTGCTTAACATCCTTTTAGATGCATGCCCGTTGACTCAAAACAAATGTTAAATTCATGGAGAGAGCGACATTAGAACATGAATAGGAGAAAAACAAGGGGGGGAGGTTTTGGAATAGCATATACCGATACAAACAGGATGAGGTCCACACCCCTTTCGGAATTTTTTTCTGCAGAAGTCAAAAACAGAAGCAGCCATACTGATATAAATATTTCTTTGAAACATGAATTTCACTAAACCTTTTAGGATGTAAAAGTACCTTCAAAAGGATAAGAACAACAAAAAGGCAAGAACATATCAAAATCAATAGGAAGGGGCATTATCGTCTAACCCTGCGGTAGTTTGGTTATTGGTTGTTAACCACGATAGTGGGAGTGCCCCTGCTATGGTATATGTTAGGTAGTAGAGTTTGTATTTATGTTTCAGTTGCTAGTTGTTTGTTTGAGTTATATTCTCCTTCCTTCTAATTAGTCTTACAATCTTAGTAGGAATTCTAATAAGAGTTTGTTAATAAGTATTGGCCATGGACCATGATAGAAGATTACTAAATCCTATCGTGGTCTCTTGGGTTATTTTCTTCAATCCCTTCTCTCTCGTGTTCTTGACATTTTCAATGTTTGTGGTACTAGTTATCGGTTTCTCGGTCGTCACAATTTCCTTTCAAACAAAATAAGCCACTCAGAGAGAAAAAAGCACCCCTTCCTCCATAAAAAGCATCACGAAGTGAAAAAATGATTATGGACGAGGAGGAAAAGATAATTTTACTTGCAAATTCCCAAAGACACGATCTTTAACCTCCCACATCTTAAATAGAAGACGAATAGCTGTAGCATATAATACCCTGGTATAAATAAATACAAGAAAAATTATTGAGATGCATTTTGATATTACAACTCAGCTTTTTCCCAACTAATTGTACTGATTAAAAAGAAATGAGAAGGAGAGGTTTTTTTTTTAGGGGGGAGGATGATAAAGAACTAAGAATGTCCATATGAGCAAATGAAATGGAATAAGATAGTTGCCAAATGAAATTGATTATATGATCATTACTCAAATATAATGGCTATATGGATATAGAATGCAACTCAAATAACAAAAAATAAATAACCAAGAGTTTGCAAGCACCACGAAATTTGAGGTGTATACCCATTTTAGGCTATCTTTGGTATGGTTTATATTTTGATACATTTCCCTTTTTGTAGATATTTGGTATGATTTCTGTTCATTATTTCTATTATATATATATATATATAAATTAAAATAAATACAGAGTTGAAGAGATGTTAATGATTTATTAGCATAGTGCTAAACCTTTATGAGAACGTGTTCTAACGGCTCAAAACTGAGAGCACTATCGACATTGCATATTATTTTAAAACAAACCTATAAACCCGTCTTTCACCTTCTTCCCGTCTTCCTAGTTCACACCATCTATCCACAGAAAGAACCAGGGTCACCAGCTTCTCCACCCATAATTTAATTGGAGAAATCGGGTGGGATGATGGTGGCATTGGGAGCGGCAAAGGAGGAGCGTCACGATGGAGAGTAGGTTGTCTTCACTCGACTACAAAAAAGTAGTTGGAGTACAATAATTTCTCAGCCTTCCTTTGAGCTTCTTTAAATCTTTGTTGTGGTTGCTCTTTGTCCATTCCATCAAAGGGAAAGATCAGGTGAGGTCACTCCCGTGACATAAAAATAGCCTAACTGAAACCCCACTTTGGGATTCTCTGTTGCACCAAAGCTTCATATTTTTAATTCTATCCGAGTTGCAAATAAGGAGGAACTATTCCCCATTCGTACGTATTTATTTTTACTGTTATATCTCAACACTCGGGGGAATTGATGAAATAGCGCTGCCTTTGGCCATTACAAACCCATTTGGAGGCCCATAATCGGGAAAAACCAAGTCCAATTATCGTTGGTTGGTTCAGTGGAATAATTAAGAAGCTTTATTTATTTGGGATATTATTATTTTTATATTGGATAGGATACATAGGAAAACTTTAGCAAGTTTTGGAATTGTTTTAGGTTAGAGTTTGTTTCCTTTAATATTTATATGTTTGTAACCCAATCATTGAAACAAATTTGATGGAATAGAAGTTTGAGTGGTTACCTCTCAGTTGTGTTGTGAGACCAGGTTGGTCGAATGCCATCCCTTCTTTCCTCTTCTCCTTCTTCTCTTCTCTTCTTCATTCTTCTTGTTCCTTCTCTACTTCTACTTGAGTTTCTAAAACTCGGTCCACATCTCCTGTTTCAGCGGTGCTACTAGCTCCACAAGACTAGGATCGATCTCCCTTCTCTATTCCTCTACTGAGATTTTGCACCATGGTTCTTGCCTTAGAGGCAATTCAAGCTGTCAAGTCTGCAATCTTAAGCTTGTGTGTTCCGTGATTCCTGTGAATATCAGGTCTGACCTGAAGCTTTCCGCCAGACACAGTTTCAAGCCTGTAGTGGGATTTCACCTTTTGTTATTTTGGGTGACCATCTGATGTAGACCAAGTCCTCAAATGGGGCTCCAAAGGTGGTTCACATTTCACAGACAACAAGATATGCGAGATCAATTGGGCTTCCTTACCTTGGGCAGAAAAACTTTCCTAAAGCTACCGATTGGGATTTCTTTCCATTAATTCTGCCTTGGCTAGGAAGACAGCAAGAGGAGCTCGATTGAGAAGTTCTAGAAGCCTTTGAGTACTATTTAGTTTAATCAATACTTTCAACTAGAAATCTCACGAAATTCTAGTCTAAGTCTTGCTCGCCTCGGACTCCATATTCATTGATCTTTCCGTTGAATACGATTATTTGGTGTTAGGTGGCTAGGTTCTTCAATGATGGTGAACACCGCTGGGCCCACAAGTTGGTTCCTTCCTTCTTTACTTTCTCTTTCGGTGGGATGATTATCCCGTTCTGGATCGTGATTCTCACCTTTGCCCATCCTTTATTCTTGGCAAGGCCTCATTGTTACGGATAGGGTGATCATTACGCCGACCACCCTGTTCAGGTCTTCAGGAATAGGCCACGGTTGACTCTTCGACTACCGTTGCGGCTAGTTCCATCACTTGAGGTGTCAATATATGGCTTGGACTTGTGCACTTTAGGACATCAGGTGTTTAGGTTCCGGTCCAAAGCCTGGACTTGCAAGCGTTAGAGCGTATGGTCTTTTGAGGTGTCGAGCCGTTGTCGGACTTGCGTGCCTCAGAGCCTTAACATCAATCAAGTGCCTCCATGGGATCCACTTGAGTGGATTCTAAAAAAACATCATCTGATGTGGCCACTTTCAATGGTTTTCACTTGTGGGGGAGCAGGTGTGATGATCTTAATCTGAGATGCAATGGGGGGAGCTACGCCAAGAGTACTTTGGTCTCCATATTTTTGATGTAGCGTAATTAGCTGGGATCTTGAACTGATTTATAAAATAGAACCATCCCTTACCCTTAGTAGTTGTGTATCACCTTTTGCACACTTAATTTCTAGTATTGAGCCCTTGTAATGAGAAGTAATCCATGGTCATGATTGTATGGCGGCGATAAAATTTGACTATTATTGGTTCAGATCATGTATGTCAGGGAAAGATCGTCACCTCTGATTAATGTTAGGGGGCGATTATATAATTTGTTTATATTTTTAAGGTAGGTCATGGGGTTTCCTTTTAGTAGCCGATTAGGAATTATAGTCAGATAAAAAAAATATATATTTTATTGTTTGTTGTGGGCTGCAAGGAAGGTTCAGTCGTTTATTGAAGGTATAAGTCTAGTAAGTTAGTTCTGCTGTTGGAAAAGTTGAGTCCTTTTTTCTTTTGGGTGAATAAGAAATTCATTATTAAAAGGAGAAAGAAAAACATGGAGCCCTTAGAAATGGGAAGAAGAAAAAACATTACAGAGCTAACAATATAAATGAAAGCAAAACCCAACCCTCAGAGAGTGGAGACAGTGCTGCAGTATTAAGACCATTTATGTTTTTGGGTCTTTATATTTGAATTGTGCACAACATAGAAAAGAAAGAAAAAATAGAAGTGATGGATTAGATTGATTAGCAGGGAAAAAAATTGGCCTACCAATCCAGTCATTAGTATTTATTCAGGAGAAAGAGCCCTGCTAGTCTGGAGTAGGAAACGCCAGATGTGAGGACCAATGGGAGGGCGTAGGTGGGGATTTATGGGATTGGAGGAAGTTCTAACTATAAGGGGGCGCACTTGGTCAAACGGTAAGATACACATGTTGTGACCTGGTGGTTAAGCGGTTGAAACAGCCTTTTGATATTCTCGGAGTAAGGGTGTGTAGTTTTCAAACAGCCCCCCGGCGGACGGTACATACTTTTTTCAGGAAGTCCTAACTATTTTATATGAAAGAGGTACCTGCAATGAATTATGCAGCCAACACTAGAAAGGAATCACTTTTCCTTGGAAGTTTTGCATCAAATGGGTAAGAAGCATTATTTCTGCTACACTTTCTTCTTTGCTAGTAAATTCAAGATACTTACTACTCTTGAACAATGAGATAAGATGTTAATTGACTGTAACTGATTGTAGAGGTGTTTGTTGAAATGGACGAACTGACAAACTTTCACCAGCTCTGGGTAATTACCTGTTACATAGCTTTTGATTATTTAAACCTTTTCTGCTCTATAACCCTGCAGAAAATACTGCACATTGCTTTTGAAATCAAATTCCATCAAAAGACCTGGAGAGTTAAGTACTGGGTTCAAATATCTTATTAATCTTTTTTCCCTTCCATTTTATTTTTAAATAAAATATTTGATGAATAGAAACAGATCTTTTTATAGCCATGCTGGATCATAGATATTAAAAGGTACCTGGCTACTTATGCTCCAATTTTCTTGCCCCCATAAAATATTTTTAATATGTGGCTGCAGGCGGTTAATTGCATCATTTGTACAATTTTGATGGCAAGTACTCAACCAAACCAAACATCTCGTCCCAGCTCCCATTGTATGAAAGATTCAACCACTCATTTGGATATTTATGAGGTTTGTGCATCATCTGCTGTTCCACCTAACTATTACGACCCTGGGGCAGAATGTGCTTAAATTTCTCCCTTAGGGTGTGATGCATTGGATGTGAAATTAGGGTGTTATAAATTGGAAATTAATGTGGGATTGACTGCAGGCAGTGTGAGGGGTTTCTATGATGAGTCTCTTTTGTCTTGGCCCTTGGGACTCAACTTTTGGTTACCTGAAAAACAAACTACTTTTATGTTGGCACATCCTTCATTGTCTATTATTTTGTCCATTCAAGCAGTGAGCCAATGAACCTTATAGGACCATTAGCTGCATTTCTGCTGATGAATCTGCCTACCAATTATGTGGTGTAGATCTGCATATATTACCAAAAGCAAATGAATCATGTTAATCAAGAAAATGTCAATTTTCCTGGTTTTAAAGGTTGTTCATGATTCTTTCTCATTTTCTCTATACAGGTGATAACTGCAATGACTTATCAGATAATTCCAGAACGAGGTTTAATGCTATTTGTGATTTTCAGTTTATCCCACATGTTTGGAATGCTTATTCTGTGTTCAAATTTTATCTCATAATAGCCACCTGCTATTGATATTTGTTTGTATTGCTGCTAGATTTATATGGCCAATCTATGAAATGTCCTTTTTGTTTCAAACTTCCATTTTGAATTTTAAACTCGAATTGATGTTTTTGAACAAAAATTTTCCAACGATGCAAGAGAGGTAAAAAGGGTTAAGAGTTAAAAAATAGATATCTTTAAGGCAAGATATTCAAATGCTCATGCACTCTCAAACATTTCACCTGAGACCTGCATGGTTCTAGATTCTCTTCATGTTACCTTAGTTTCTCATTAAATAGTGAATTTCCATTTTTAAAATGCACAGATAAGGTTGTTCTGATGCATGCATTTGATAGGATTAGTATATCGTAGACTCCATTTATTTTTATATAGGTGTTCTTTTTGCTCTGCTTCTCAATGTATATTCTACTCCATGGAAAATTCATATACATTTGACATTTTATCTCCCAAGACTTTTGATTGATGCAAGTGATTTTCAGGGGATTGGTTGCCTTCTGTATGCAGAGTTGAGAAAGAAACTGCAATACTGATTTTTGGTTTCTGGTTGCTATATTTATCAATTTGTCAACTAGTGCCACCTTATGAATTTTGTTTCATTAAATCAATAAATTTATTGAAAGAAGAGAATTTGGTTCAACCAAGTATTTTTAGTGGATTTCCTCATAAATTTCATGAATGTTTCCCCATGTAGGACCCGGTTGCTTGGTCTTGAAAATATTGAGAGATGTGTTTTGGATTCTTTGCACTGATAGGATGAATATCATTGTTTTAACAGTGGCAGGCTGCTTACACCCTGGGTTCCGCTTATAGAATGTCGTTTATGCTTTGCACACGGTTATGTTTATAGAAGAGAATTAGGAGCCTAACTCTCGCATGCCTTTTGGATTACTGAGTGCAGGTTAAACAGTTGTATTTTGTTGCACCTCATGAGCTCCATTTTCAAATAGGTCACCCGTTTTTTAAGAAGCATATCGCACACATGCTCAATTACAAGGTTGAGATGCTATTGCTTGCTTACTTTAATTTGGTAATTAAAAAAAAAAAAAATTGGTCCAATTGTTCCACATTAGGATATTCTTTGGTAGGTTTGGATGGTCTGAAGATTAACCTAAGGCCGTATCATAATGGTCAGTATTATCTGTCCAAGTTATGGTTTTTTACACAACTGCAATGGTGACAACTTATGTTCCTCCTCCTTCGAGAGTTAAAAATGAATGTTGAGAAGTAGAGCTAATCCCGATAAGGGATTAGAGTCAAAACCAGGACCCGATAGGGGCCTTTTGGTCCTATCAGGTCCATATTTGGGTAATTTAGGGCTGCGGCTTAGTGAGGGGCTTTTATGTATTTTCTCCTTTGGTTTTATGCATTATATATACAACATATTGACCTGCGATCAGCCTATTTCTGGACTGATCGCAGGCAGCTCTATTTCTGGACAGCTTTCGGTCTCTCCTTTTATTCTTCTTCTTCTTCTCTTTTCTGGCTTCTGGTTTTGGTTACAAGGTTTCTACTTTGCAACAATGAATATCAGAGAAATGCATTCAAGAAAGCCTCAAATTTATTGTACTTGCATATCCAATTAGTTTTGTGAATCCAAGTGATTGATTCTTGTTACTTTTGATGTTTCAGCTCGTGGCATGAACTATCCTGATGTTACTTTGGTGATTTAGGTCGCTTACAACTTGGTGTGCTCATAACTCTACTACATTTTGTTTGATGGTCTAGATGACTTGTGCGATGGTACTTCAATAGACACTTACAGGGCATAAGTATTGGTAGAAGCATACACCATATTCGTTGGCCCTAAAAGGTGTTATCTTCCTCTTCATTCATCATTTTTACTAATGTAAGTAGTGCATGCCTAAGAGATTATAAACTATTCTGCATCAATCAAGAGTAAGATGAATCTTTTCATGCTTTTATTTATGTGGGTCGAAATTGATACACCAGTAACTTTAAGCTGAACGTGGATGCTTATTGAATCATGTGTTTACCATCAACCCTTTAGTGGGGGTGCTTACATTATTATTACTTATGTGTAACACAAAATTTCTTGGATGAAATAAAAGATTTGCCAATTGAGAAGTCTAGTTTACCACAAGTAGATTCAGATATAAAAATGAAGGTGGTTTCTCTCTTTCTCATTCATTCATTCATTAAAAATTGAAATTATACGAATATACGTGTGAAAATTTTAATTTCCATAATATTATTTGTTTTTTATATTAAATGTGCATTGAAGGAAAGAGGTAATTAGGATATTATTTTTGAAGAACATGGGCACCTAACTGTCTAATGTCATATTGAATTCAACTGGCATGCTCACCCCTTTGGTTGAACCTATCCTTATCTATAATAAATCACATTATCAATCAATTTTTTTAATTCTTTTCATCAGGAAATTAGGAATGCTACCTAACCTCTAAACCAATGAATGAGCAGTCAACAGATTCCCTGTTCGAATTGCAAGTGAGGGAGTAGGTACTGAACTCTACACCTGGTTCATCTGACTAGTACCCATCTTCTTGTTAGTGATTGCCCTATAATAAACTCTGCACTTCAAAAGAATTTGATTCTCTTTTGACAAAGTTGTCTCCAGATTTTGCTCCTTTTATATATATATATATATATATCTTGTTCTTCTTGGATAACTGTTTGTTATTTATTGTGCTCATTTCAGTTGGTAGGAAAATGCAATTAGTTTTCAATGTTGGTTGACCAGACAGGGTATCTCATCTGCAAATGGCTGAGGCTGTTGCAAATATCAGAGGATACAACATTTCATTGATCAGACCTATTTCTACAACATCAGTAAGCCACTCACCCAACCCCTTTGCTTTTTTTTCCTCTTGAAATCTCATTCAGAAACTTGTGATGCATAAAACATGACTTTCTCATAACATGGGTATCTTGGACAAACCTTACCCTTCGATATTATAAATGACAAAGGTAGCCGTAGAGATCACAAAAATCCATTAAAGAAACAAAAGTTTATCCGCAAATGCCGAGGAGGAACTTGAATCCAAGCTAGGGTTTGATCTATTTTTTGAATGAGAAAAGAGTCTTGGATGGTTGCTTCGATATTGTAAATGGCAAAGGTGGACGTAGAGATCACAAAGATCCATTAAAGAAACAAAAGCTTATCCCCAAACGCCGAGGAGGAACTCGAATCCAAGCTAGCATTTGATCTATTTTTTTAACAAGTAAAGAGTCTTGGATGGTTGTTTACTTTTGCATCCGTAAATTTTATACGGTACTTGCTTGCTCATTCCATCCTTATCCTCTTCCGCTTCATTATATTTGGAGTTCCTTATGTTGTTAGCTTTTGCAGTCATCTTGGGAGGATCAAGACACCAACACGACATATAGTTGTATCTATCTGTACTTTCTTTCCCCTTTATTTTTATGCCGCCATGAAGTTATGTATATTTCAAAGACCTTTCGGGTGTTGTTGCATCTTTAACTGATACACCTTGGCATTTGGTTACCTTATGTGTAAACTGGAATTTTTCTTCTTTTATTTTTTTTTGGGGGGGGGGGGTGGAATTTTTCTTTCCTGAAATATGAGGTTACCTTTTCTCATAGGGTGATAAGCCATGTGAAGGAGGTGCACTTCCAGGCCACAAAGTTATAGGAGAAATTGCAGTTACTAGAAAGTCCACTGCTGGTGTGGGGCTTATCAGTTCCCTCCCCATCATGATATCTACTCTATTGAAGTTCTTATCCAATTAATTCATGATCTTAAGGTACAAGTATACATCATTTGGATGAATCCTTATGTAATTGCTATGTTTTTGAGTGATTTTCTGTAACCGACTTATTTCACTTTTCTGTTCCATACAACTCTAATTTAGGAGCTCGAATCAGTGTGAAACTAATGCCTGGAGCTAGTGGGGTAGTAAAAGGCCATGCTGACCATGTTTTGATATCTGGTTATGATGGTGCTTCACCTTGGACTAGTATCAAGAATGTTGGGCTATGGGACCTTGGTTTGGCTGAGACTCATCAAACATTAGTTGCAAATGACCTTCGTGGTTGAGCTACTCTACAGATAGATGGTCAACTTAAAGCTGGAAGGGATGTGACCATTGCAGCGCTTTTTGGTGCAGAAGAGTTCGGCTTTAGCACTGCTCCTTTGATAACCCTTGGCAGCATCATGATGCGTAAATGCCACAAAAACACATGCCCTGTTGGTATTGGTACACAAGATGTACAAAAGAAACTAATAAAAATGAAACTACTGAAAGAAAAGCCCACAAATGTAGTAGTGGGCCTTGTACAAGTAAATTATAAATAGAAAACTACTAAATAAAAAAAAGAAACCAAAGTAACTATATAATAATAATACAATATGGAACAACTGCCTAGTGCAGTTGGTGAGCTATGGTGTGCAAAAAACCCATACTCACTAGGCGGTCTCAAGTTCAAGCCTCCTAGCTGTTACCTACTTCCCTCCCTACCTACTAAATAAATAAATAATACAATATGGACCCCACGTATCTGGTTTTTAGTTAACCAGTAGCATCCAGACATGTTTGGCATGACTTGAACTGAAATAGGTTCAGTTGAAACCGTGGCTTATTGAAGGGGCTGGTTCTTCTTCTTGCGGCTAAACTGTTTTGAGTATAGCTTGTCTACATCAGAATGGGTCCTCTTTGATTTTCTCCCCAGTGTTATTTCTCCCTAGTTAGATTTCTTTTTATCAAAGATTTCTTAGTTCTTTTTAGTGAAGATCTTTTGAATTTTCTGCTTTGTAGTGATCAGTTCATCATCTTTTATGTTGTTATTTTATGACTTGTAGTTGTTGATGTTTTCTGTCCTGCAACAACGAGTTCTTCATTTTCTACCATTGCTATTTTCTGGATGAGACTGGTATTATCTGCCGCTTATATTGTTTGTTACTATCTAGATTTCTGTTTAAAGAAGATTTCTCTATGTTGCTACTGATGGCAGCTGGTATCTTTGATAAGAGCTAAGCTGGTCTGATCTGTTTAATTTTATTATCTGGTACTGAGACTGAAGTTTCTTCTTTTATTTGCTACATATCTGGGTGTGGTTGGTGGCAACTGTCCTCTACTTCTGATATATTTATTCAATCTGGTGTTGCTGGTCATTTATGTTATGGTTATTTTAAGCTGGAGTATAGGGGATCTATGTGCTCTAGCTTGAGGGGAGTGGTAAGAAAAAAGAGATTATTTTAAGAAGAAAACATTACAAAAATACCCCCTACAATACAACATTTACCATGAGAACAATGCGACGTAGAAGGCAAAGATGGGGAAAGAACATAAGCAAAGGATATTTTGGTCTTGCTACTTAAAAGGGAAGAAAAGTATGAGGAGTAAGGAGTGGATATAACACATGGAAGGTATTTGAAGTGCTATTACATGATGTGAAATGTCTGAAAGAGGGTTCACAGCTTGAAATTATAAATTTATTTTCTATGTGAATTTCTTCATACATATCTTGAAGTTCTTATCCCAAATTGTCCAGTGTCTTGTAGAGGTGTAGTATTGGTGTGACATAAAAAAGTATGTGGATTTACAAATGATTCTATACTTATAGTCATGATTTATTGTCCATATTAATCATATTGGAGTTGACTATTGTTTATTCGTTTAGCCATTTCTTTATCCCTGCTATGTTTTTTTATGTTCTTCCAAATCTAAAACTTGATATTGGTTTCAATATTTACTGAGGAAATTAAAACTACAGTGGTTTTATTGAAATAAATTTGTGGGAATCTTTTCATATCATTAAAATAGAAGTTGCATAAATTTCCTGTATCAATGTAGTATACAACACACAAAATGAGAACAAATAAGTTCCTCACTTTTGCATCTGTGAATGGTTTCATACGATACTTTCTTCCTCATTCCCGCCTTTATTCCGATTCATTATATTTGGAGTTCCTTATTTGTTATCCTTTGCTGTCATCTTGGGAGGATCAAGGCACAAACAAGACATGTAATTGTATCGATCTGTACTTTCTTTCTTATTACCCAGTTGTGCTGGGTTTACTTTCAAATCTAGGTACAAGTAACCCCGTTATTCTATGCAGTCACGAAGGTATGTGTATTTCAAAACAAGGGTTATAAAAAGTGATGTAATTGGAGGAAAATGAAAGTAAGGAGTCTCACATACAATGGACTGCTAGCTGATATATTTTTCCCCTTTTGTTAGCCAAATTCATCTTCCAATATCCCATGCTTATTTGTAACTGTTATAGGAAATGAAAGAAATAGATGTTGAGGAATATCTGGGTTCATCTACTGGAGATGACTATGAATTTGGTTCGGAGAATGGTTTTGTAAAGCCTGCTGCTAGTGTGACTAAAGGAGCCCTGGTGAAAGGTGTTAAGAAATTGAAATGGTCTAGGTTTGATTTCAGTGAAGGGGAATCAGAAGAACATGCGGATTTGAAAGGTAGAGCTAGTGTAAAGGAGATGATGAGCATAGCTGCTTTGAGAAATTATGATATGAAGAAAATAAGATGAGCATAGCTACTTTGAGAAATTATGATATGAAGAAAATAAGATGAGCTCCTAAGCTCATTGAAGATGAGAGTGGATTTTTAGAGCAAATTCAATCCATGCGAGATGAGCTGATGAGAACAAATTTGGATGAAGGTGGGAGACAAAAGAGGGAGGAGGAATCACTTCTTACTCAGAAAAGTTTTGAAATGATGACATTAATTCACTTTATGAAGGGTAGTTTATGCAATCTTAAGGAGATAGGCAAAATTGCAGATTGAAATGAACAATCGAAATTATTGACTGAAGAAAAACCAAACCACTTTCTTGAAATTATATCTAAGGTATAGGAAGTCTCTAGAGTGGAGTTCAAAATATGTTTGTCAGTTGTTAATGTCTTCTTTAGTAGTTCTCATTGCTCTACTTTGGTGCTTTTTCCGTGCCTTATTATTCTCTTTTAGTTTTTATTTTTATTTTGTCTCAATTATGGTTTTCTAATTGAGTTTTAATCTAGAATATCACAACATCATTGATACTGTTACAAATGTGGTGATGCTATTAATTATGTATAAATTGATTATATATGTATGGATCATGTATCCAAAGCTTGTATCTCCCTGTAATTTTGATTACTGGCTTTTTTTAGTCTCCTCAGATTTGAAGAGTGCAGCATTTTCCCACTGATAGTAAAAGCACTACTTTGGCGGATATGTGTGGATAATCATTGTATAGGTAGGAGGCCACTCTTCCTGCTTGCCTTGATGGTATGTTGTCTTGAGTGTTGAGTTTCACTTTTTTCTTTCAGCTGACAGCATTTTCATATTGATACATAAAGTTACTGGTTCCTTCGTGTGTCTATGTGTGTGTGTGGTTATCATCAATCTCGAGCAGGAAAGGATACTTTGGTCAAGGGTAAAATTGGCACAGGAAAAGTGCAGCATTTTTGGTACGTCACTTGCTCTTTTTACGTTCTTCATACTGTTTCTTAACACTTGTCTACTCCTCCAATTTGGTTGCTAAACAAACACAGATTCTTGGAATTGAAGCAGTTCTAAAGGCAATGAGTAGCACTGCAAACTTACGGGTTTAAGGGCTGCCTTGACGTTTCTAGGCTTCCTAGAAAAGGAGATGTGTGGAGAGGAAAAGGCATGCACTGGGACACAATGGTATGTCTCATTTGTTTGTGCCGACCAGTAATTGGTGAATTTGTTCTATTTTAGTGTTCTATTCCCCTACCCTTCCTGAGTGGGAATGAGAATTAGTTAAAGATACTTTATTATATCTCTAATCTTTTTCACCCAGTAGGTATGTCCATAACTAAAATGAAAAAAAAAAAGGGAATGCCAATGCATTAGGATGTAGACAATTGATTTCTATCAATAGCCTTCTGAATTTATGAAACCGTAGATTCTAGAGCTTTATTAATTTCTTTTTCTGGTTTAAACTGTCTTTGGTTACATTGCTGGGACAGTTATTAGAAAGCCTTCTCATTGTTTTGTTTTAGAGAATTTTAATAGTGGCAATAATCACAATTAAGTCACGCCATATTACTTTTCCAGCTTGGCTATAAACTGGTTGACTGCTTACATTTGATTGATTGAAAGTTTAAAGGAGAGAATTCCTCATTGCGCTAGTTTGGGGAGGAATCTGCACTCCACACCAATGCTGGTGCAGAGAACGGTATCATCCACATTGGGCCCATATGGCCAGACCATGAGAGAAAATAATAAAAAACCTCGTGTGGGAGGACAATAGTACCTTGGTGTTGTGGGGAACTTTTTTTTTCAAGTTTAAAGTTACTCTTTTAGAGAGAACTCACATAGTCATGTGCTTCTAATACTGTGCTTTCCCTAGTCTCATGGTTTGTCTGCTTAAAAAATTCCCATCATTTGTTTTTCCAGTATTGCATAGATCCTTTATTTGCCATGGCAGTGGGTGCTGTATCAATATATGAAGAATTATGTTGTGTTGCTATTATGCTTTTTATTAAAAAAAAAATCCCCCTTTCAATGCCTTAGGAAACATTTTATGCTTGCTTCTTGGGGAACGTATGATGACAGATGTTACCGGGGCATTTCATTTTCTGAAATGTAGCCATCACCGAGTCATATTGATATGTCAGGGACACGCTTACACTTATGTTGACTGTTGAGAGAACTTAATTTTGTCCTGTAACTATGTTTTCAAACATGCCATATTTACGTACAATTAGTGTAATTTTTCAGGTGCATTGATAGTTTATCTCAATGCCTAAGTATATTATTGTTTTTCTGCCACTTGTTAATGTAGTAGTTGTAGCCTAAAGCATTTATTATAATGTATGTAATGGATGGAATGGATGTAACTGCACTTTTGTGTTTCCTGAAATGTTGAAGTCAGATTCAACTCTGATTAGTGTTGGACAATGATAATTTTCTTGTTAAGTAATAAATAACTATGATGTAGTTGTTAATCATAATTTTATCTCATAGTAGGGAAAGGTTCCGTTGTTCAATCTGAATGCAATTATTTCTCTTAGTATGTTGTAATGATGATTTTTTCTTCACTATCAGTCTGCTAGAAAATGTTTTGTATATTCATTTTCAGAATATGTCAGTGGAGAAGCTGCATCTGGCCCTAGTGAGGAGTTTCTGTTCCTTTTTTCCCGTCATCAGTCTTTTATCATCTCCTTCTAAATCAGTTAAAGCTGCAGTGACTGGATTTCTCTCTGTATTGAGAGCTCTTAATGCATTTTTCAGTTGCATCTACGAAAGTACCTAATATCGCCGGGGAATTTCCATTTATCAGCAAACCTCAATCAATTAGTTGTAGGCTTTTGCTGGATCTGTGGCTGCAGGTTACTTTCTATTTCATGATTTCATCTAAAATAATGTTGTTGAGGGAGATAGCCTCATTTTCCTTTC
>NW_024868454.1:31649-82705 GCF_013358625.1 Macadamia integrifolia
CCCCCCCCCCCCACACAAATATTCTCTACCCTTATTACCAAAAAAATATATATATATTCTCTACCCCATAAATATTCTCTTCCGCTTTCCCTTTCCTTTTTACTGTTGGTTCTTAATTTATGGGTACTCATTGAGGCTAGGGGGAGCAGAGAATTTTAGCTGACCTAACCCTGTTACTTTGTGGAAGGATTACTGAGTTGAGTTGAGTTCAATTGGAAGTGGGATTGCAGTGTCAAAAGGATTATTGCTCTTCTTGAAAGTTACATGGCAGTGTCAGAAAAAACTCCTGTATCTTGATCCTTCCATGGCTCATAATTATTGCTGCTTTGCAAAATTTCTATCAACATTATCTGAACTGGATGTTGTTTGCATTCTGTATGAGGAATGTGTGTTTCTCTTATAATTAATCTTCGAACTCATGTTTTTTCGTGGAGGATATGCCCCTACATCGATAGGGATTGTTGTTGAAATAGTGAGATCGAGTTGTTCTATTTGCTATACTGACGGTGAAAGTTTACTACCTTAGTGATGACCACTATTATGAGACTTTCAGGTTCGGTATCAGTCCTAATGTGATAAACCATATTCTACTATGATAATAAATGTGTCGAAGTGTCAGTACTTGCTTTACCATATTGACTAGGAATTTGAAATTTGATCACCTGTTTTCCTGTGCTGAAATTCTCAGGACCCATCTTTGTTTTCTACTTCTTACTTTCTAAGTTTGGCTTCCATTGGTTAGACCAGTATTAAAGTGATGAACAGTGATCGGATACCATGGATGTCTCAACTCGGAATATTTCTTTATGGACTGCTGAAAGAAAAAGGTCTCCACTATTACCTCTGAATCCTGTAAATTTTGAACAAGCATTGATTAATGTATAATACTAAGGATATCATCAAAATTAAGCTCGGGTTTTATGACTCAAGTTTATTTTCATCACATGACAGTTTTGTTTCTTTTTTACCTTTTAGAAATGCCATTTTTATTCAGTTCCATAAATGCTGTTTTAGTCATGCATAATTCATTGGGGAGCTCGGCTATAGATTCTTTGGCTGCTGTTGGCTTTATGGATCCTAGACTGGGTATACCGTTGTTGCTAGCCATTCTTTTTTATAATAAAGTTTTCTGCAATAATAAGAGTAGCTCCCATGAAATTTCGGTAAGCTGTCATTGTCTAGTTGTTTGATTCTGTACGTAGTTGAGAATATATACTACAAATCACTTTTCTTTTCCCCCTTTTTCTTGTTTTCCTCCTGTTTTCATCTTAATATGTAACATTTATTTTGCAGGTAAAACTTCTTGAAGTTCTTCCCTCGCTTGCTTCACATTCGGTGATGATACAACTTATTGTTCAGACTATTTTGCCAATGCTTCATAAAGAAGCAAAACCGTATGTCCTCTGTCCGTTTTGTTTTTATGATTTACATTACCTGATTTATTCTGATGGTGTAATTGCCCATGTGTTATTAATGGCTGTGAGGTGTGAATGAAGTATTTATTTCTTATTGTTTTTCTATAATAGTCATACTGTTCCTTTTTTAAGTTCATTAACCTTTCTCTTGAGATATGCTGGTGGAATGGTGGCTATATACTTATATGTAAATTAACCCCCACCCCCACCCAAAAAAAATAGTTGGAATAATTTGTAGTGAGTTTTTTATACCTACCATGTTTGGTTATTTATATTTGTCCTCTGATAGTAGTGCCCAACAAGAATGTGAACATGGTATTGATTATGGCGTTATAGCCTCCACATAGGCTTGCAAGAGTGGGATCTCCAAGTTTAAATTTAAGTAAGCTCAACCTGTAACTTTCTTGATGTCTAAAATTCTACAATTGAATGGGGTGGGTTTATTTGTTGTATGGGATCGAATAAGTTGTGAGCTACTGTTTCCTTATAATTATCTATCACATATTTTTTTTTAGAAGGTGGAGTTTCAAGAGTCATTTGTTGGCAACTTCAGCAATACTAGTTCTAGGTAGATTGGGTAATGCAATCTTGGGTCATGAAACCCTACTTTGGTGATTTTTGTGATCCTGCAAGAATTCTATATAATCCATATCAAAGTTGGGTCGAAAAACAGTAGATATGGTGAACAGTTTGGGGCCCTTTTGGGAGAAGAAAAAAATCAGGATTTGGAAACAATTGTTTTAAATAAGGGAAATTCTGAAGCTTCTATTAAGAGATGATTAAACAGGAACAAATCAAAAGATGAAGGGCTTTTGTGTACTTAACATAAATTCTGGTATTATTTGAAAATAAGAGAACTTAATGTCTTCTTCATTTTCTCGTTAGAGACTTGAAATGAGTTCAAAGACGGAAAAGTAGATGCAGAAATAGAAGACTCAGTCGGACATTCTCTCCGAGTCCAAATCCAATGAAATTCTAGGGTAAAATTCACAATATCCTACCCTATTGAACACAAATGACTGTAATGTAACGCTAGGTACAGATACACAACCCAATAAGGACCACAAACAACTCCAACATTGATACAGTTATTAATATAATACTAAACCCCAAACCCGTAACAGAGATCCAAATTAAATGCCAATCAGTTAGGTCAGGAAAGGGTTCTAAAACCAGCAAATAAAATAGTGAACACTCACTAAGGGTCAGATAATATTCAGGCCTCAAACAACCCTCAAAGTTATAGCTTGAGTTAGTGGCTGGATGATCAGATCTGAACAATCTTGAACTAGATAAGGAAAATAGGAGATTTTCAAGAAATCAATGACCAGACTTGAAGGGGCTCTACAATGCTTATTGAGTGACCTTCTTAGGGTGTCTAATAATACTTTAAATTATGGATTCAAGTGGCTGCAGGATCTGGGAGATATGTCATCTCTGGCCTGCCGCCAGGTTATTCTTGGGTCTGTGGACCTCAATAGTGGCAGCAACAGGAGATGAGGGCTTTTATTCAGCTAGCCTTCAAACATGTCTTGGACAGAGTAAATAACGCTCAGAAAATATATAACAAAGAGAGGAAAGAAAAGAATCGATGGAAGGGGGAGATTGGGACTCTCACCCTCTTATAGCTCTCTCACCTCAACTGCATCTCACAACATTGTTTGTAAACAAACTCTTTCCTTCATACTCAAATCGTGTGGGACTCTGTAGGAGTTGGTGGCAATTTATAGGCAAGAATGCTTGCGATAAAAAAGGAAGCTAGGAAATAGGAAATAATGAAGAAAGGAAACCAATTTGCTTGTAAAGACATACAACTGATTACAAAAGGAATAAACAAAAAAGAACTCAAAGCCTTTAGAACTTCTCAATCGAGCTCCTCTTGCTGTCTTTCTGGCCAAGGCAGAATTAATAGAAAGAAATCCCAATCGGTAGCCTTAAGAAAGGTTTTCTACCCAAGGTAAGGAAGCCCAATTGATCTTGCATATCTTGATGTCTGTGAAATGTGAACCACCTTTGGAACCCCAATTGAGGACTTGGTCTACATCAGATGGTCACCCAAAATAACAAAAGGTGAAATCCCACTAAAGGCCTGAAATTGTGTCTGGCAGAAAGCTTCAGGTCAGACCTGATATTCACAGGAATCACAGAACACGCAAGCTTAAGATTCCAGACTCAACAGCTTGAATTGCTTCTAAGGCAAGAACCATGGTGCAAAATCTCAGTAGAGGAATAGCGAAGGGAGATCGATCCTAGTCTTGTGGAGCTAGTAGCACCACTGAACAGGAGATGTGGACTGAGTTTAGAAACTCAAGTAAAGAAGGAACAAGAAGAAAGAAGAAGGGAAGAGAAGAAGGGATGGCATTCGACCAACCTGGTCTTACAACACAACTGGGAGGTAACCACTCAAACTTCTATTCCATCAAATCTGTTTCGATGATTGGGTTACAAACATATAAATATTAAAGGAAAAAGACTCTATCCTAAAACAATTCCAAAACTTGCTAAGGTTTTCCTATGTATCCTATCCAATATAAAATTAATAATGTCCCAAATAAATAAAGCTTCTTAATTATTCTACTGAACTAACCAACGATAATTGGACCTGGTTCTTCCCTGTTATGGGCCTCCAAATGGGTTTGTAATGGCCAAAGGCAGTGCTAATTCATCAATTCCCCTCGGTGTTGAGATATAACGGTAAAAATAAATGCGTACAAATGGGGAATAGTTCCTCCTTATTTGCAACTCGGATAGAATTAAAAATATGAAGCTTTGGTGCAACAGAGAATCCCAAAGTGGGGTTTCAGTTAGGCTGTTTTTACATCACGGGAGTAACCTGATCTTTCCCTTTGACGGAATGGACAAAGAGCAACCACAACAAAGATTTAAAGAAGCTCAAGGGAAGGCCGAGAAATTATTGTACTCCAACTTTTTTGTAGTCGAGTGAAGACGACCTCGTCTCCACCATGACACTCCTCCTCTGCCGCTTCCAATGCCACCATTATCCCACCCGATTTCTCCAATTAAATCATGGGTGGAGAAGCTGGTGACCTTGGTGCAGAGCATTCTTTCTGTGGATAGATGGAACCAGGAAGATGGAGGTGAAAGGCGGGTTTATAGGTTTGTTTTAAAATAATATGCAATGTCGATAGTGCTCTCAGTTTTGAGCTGTTAGAACATGTGCTTATAAAGGTTTAGCACTATGCTAATAAATCATTAACATCTCTTCAACTCTGTATTTATTTTAATTTATATATATATATATATATATATCATACCAAACATCTACAAAAAGGGAAATGTATCAGATAAATAGAAATATAAACCATACCAAAGAAAGCCTAAAATGGGTATACACCTCAAATTTCGTGGTGCTTACAAACTCTTGGTTTATTTTTTGTTAGTTGAGTTGCATTCTGTGTCCATATAGCCATTATACTCAATGATCTTCGTTTTGGGTTTCAATTTCATTTGGCAACTATCTTATTCCATTTCATTTGCTCATATGGACACTTTTAGTTCTTTGTCATCCCCACAATTAGTTGGGAAAAAGCTGAGTTGTTGTAATATCAAAATGCATCTCAATAATTTTTTGTTATATTTATTTATACCAAGGTATTATATGTTACAGCTATTCGTCTTCTAGGGTTCTCAGTAAGACCACCTTTTTACAGTTCAGGATGAGGTTGTCCCCTTGGAGTCGGGCTCTGGCTTTTGGGCCTGAAGTTCAATGCATGGTGCATGCTGAACTCAAATGCATTGTCATTGTCATGAAACAAAGAGATTTGAAGGCCTTAAGCTGGACAAAACAGAGTTGGAAAGAAGATTGTAAATATAAATCTTAATTACTATACTGAGCCCTAAAAATTCCTGATTTCTGGTTCCAAAGCCGAAACTGGTAGACATCACAAAGTATATAAAATATCGTTACTGACTCCTTGACTTGAGCTGTAATGGATTAATGGTGAACTTTGATTTGGCTTAGCCATTTGAGAAATCCAATCTCTGTTTATCTCAGAGCTATAACATCAATCAAGTGCCTCCTTGGGATTCACTTGAGTGGATTCTAAAGGAATATCATCTGATGATTCCACTTTCAATGGGCGTTCACTTGTGGGGGAGCAAGTGTGATGATCTTGATCTGAGATGCAATGGGGAGCTACTTCAAGAGTGTTCTGGTCTCTATTTTTTTTTATTAGCCTGATTAACAGGGATCTTGAACTGATTTATAAAATAGAACCACCCCTTACCTATAGTAGTTTAGTAGTTTGTCCATCACCTTTTCTGCACACTTAGTTTCTAGTGTTGAGCCTTGTAATGCAGATGTAATCTATGGTCCAGATCGTGTGGCTGAGATAAATTGTGACTATTTTTTGTTCAAATCATGTATGTCAGGGCTGTATATTCCTTTAATTAAAGTTTGGGGGGGGGGTAGCATTATGTAATTTTTTCTTATAACACCAACAACAGTTCTAAGAGCCAATACCAATGCCAAAACTATACATAATTGAATATAACGATCAAATGCACCACAATTCTATCCTCCTCCTGCACATTATAGGTGCACCACATCCTTGTTTATTATTATCGATTTGTAAATAAATGTTATTTGAATTGTTGGAACAATCCATTTGGGTGAGGCTATGCTAGTTGACCCATAGGAATTTACAAATCTACTCCATTCCTTCACCCGAATAGTTATCCAAGAAAAAGGGTTTAAACTAACGTTAAGGCTGTGTTTGGATGCCATAAATGAAAATCAAAGAAAAGAATCGATAAAAGAAAATAAAATTTTCATGTTGTTTTATTGTAGAAGAAGAGGAAAGAACAAAAATATATCAGAAAGCATATAAAAAGAAGAAGAGAGAGGTGTGCGAGAGAAGAAAGAAATGGGTATGCCAGGTGGGGGAGAAAGAGAGGGGGCTTCCCATTGTTTTATCAAACACCGAAGAGGATCTGCAACCTTGAATAGGCTTCCGAAGATGATCTCAAGCCCTTATATAGGGTAGGATATGACGATATTGTTAATGAGAATTTCAACACTAAACACTAAACCCTTAGACCTTCGATGGGTTCCTGAATCAGCCGGATCCCCTTGGAAAGGTTCTCGGAGAAATCATCCACCATATTCTTGAGTTGGGAGTTCCAAAACTTCAACTAATCAGGGTTGCAATCCACCAAGACTAATTTGAGTCCCTTGTGCTTACAATCCATATAGATGCTGCACAATGAAACAGATTTCCATCTATAGAGATTATTGAGTGATCTGCTTCTGGATATGTTTGGGTGCTCTCTCTCTCTCTCTCTCTCTCTCTCTCTCTCTCTCTCTTAGATAACTGTTCGGGTGAAGGAGTGGAGTAGATATGTAAATTCCTGTGGGTTAACTAGCATAGCCTCACCCAAATAGATTGTTCCAACAATTACATAACATTTATTTACAGATCGATAGTAATAAACAAGGATGTGGTGCACCTATAATGTGTAGAGGAGGATAGGGTTGTGGTGCATTTGATCTTTATATTCAATTATGTATAGTTTTGGCATTGGTTTTGGCTCTAAGAACTGTTGTTGGTGTTATTGCTTAATGTGTTTCAAGTCTAACTAGCGGCAGCAACAAACATATGGTTTTCTGACTTAGTGATGCAGCTTTAAGGGATTAATGATTTTACTCTTGCCTCTTCATGGGAAAGGGATCCTAATATTCATTAAGAGCTCTCTTCATGTTAACATAAGATTTTTTGGACCATGTACTTGGAGATACACAATGTTTCTTATTTGCCAGGTTGAAATCTGAAATAGATTTTTCTCTCTCGAAATTATTTTTTTCTGATATCTTTCATGTTGTGTACTTATTATTACGTGATTGAATATATTTCTAGAATTATCAGTGGATTTCCTTTGCTAGACTCAGCAAATTCTTGTTTTCTTGTTTGACTGAGTTTTTTTATGTATTTTGAGTGCAGTTTCTTTTTTTAGGTCCTGGCAACAAGAAATGAACTGTGTAATACATTGTTTCCACAATTTTGGCTTTGAATTGGAGATGGGATGGAAAGAGAGGGTGATAAAAATTTCAATGAAGGAACTCATTCTAATATCCTTACATCTGTTTTTCTTGCTCATTCAAATCTTACAAGCTTGTATTTATTGAATTAGAATCATAAATGCTAGATACAGAGAAAAAGACCTTTTGCTACCAAAGCTTTTGGATTTCTTTGATTCTACCTTGTACTTTTCATATTGCTGCAGAAGAGCCTCGTTATAACTTACAACTTTGGTTTTTTTCCTTACTGCACGGGAGGAGGAGCTCATCTCCATTTAAAGTTTTCCTGAATAAATTATCTGTTGTTTTGTCCTTGATATTTTCTTTCTGGTGGTTCTTGTATAACTGTTTTAGTTATCTATGAAGCATATTATTTTTTGAAGGTAATCTGACTTAAATATCTTTCTCCTTGGGTGTACCTTGCCCCCCAAAGTTAGACTAACCATTTTGGATGGTTTCAGTTAACTCAGGGATTTTCTTCAGCTTTCCTTCCCCCCCCCCCATTTTATTGTTCTATAACACGCTTAGCTTGGTGATGTCTTCATACATGTGATTATTATGGATTTCTAATTATTTTAGCGTCTTAAGTATACACATTTTATTTGACCTTGAGACTTTGTAGAGGGATAAATTTTACTGAATGAATCAGTGTGTGATTATCCTGATCTAATGATTGCAGACTCCGTTACACCCCCCCCCCACAATTTTTTTTGTATGAGTAGTTTTGTTTGCTTTATTTATTGAAATGGCTGCTACACTCACACCATTATCTAGGTTCTCTTCTACAATGTTAATCATGTGTTACTTCCTGGTCTAGATCTCCATCTGAGAACCTGATGCAGATGCCTTGATTTGGCTGGACCGGACTGACCCACTATGGAGGCCTAAGCCAAGACACAACCAACCCAAAGATATTCTGGTCTGATCAAGATTGGTAGTTGATATTTAGGAAAGCAAATTAGTATATTTGATTTTCTTTACTTTAGAAGTAGATACATCATACATAGAATTTCTTTTGCAATTAGTTAGTTTCCATTTTAGATTTATTCCATCTTTACTTTGCTTTCCAATTTTATGTGAGGACTTCTTCTTTAAATTGCTATAATGATTATGGAGTTTCAGTTTTGAATAAAAGAATTGAATATTTGAATTAATGATTGAGACTGTGGCTACTGTGAGCCTTGCATATCCCCCCTCCCACTTTGATCTTCTTCTTCTTTCTTTTCTTTCTTCATCTTCTCTTTTCTTCTTCTTCTTCTGTCTCTGTTTCCTTGTTCACAGCTGCTAGTTTTATTCACCATCTCTACTGGGCAGTAATACCAAGCACCGAAAGAAGGCTTGTTGCACCTTGTCCATTACCGGTTGAGTCTGAGATTTTGGTTGAAGGCTGCTTCCTTGGGGGCTATTCAAACCATAGAGAATCCCCTCCAAAGTCATTCTCTGTTGTGGGCTGCAAGACTGATTTCAGGACTGAACCCTAAAATACCGCCAAGGTTCTATTTCAGGTTCCTCCTGCAGCCTTCCAATCCGCAGTTCCAAGTGTTAGTCTTGTGGGGTTTGTTAGAGCTTCTTCCAGAGAATCTTCGCCTGAAATTTCAGAGCAAACAGAGGCATGATGAAGGTTTTCTGTTGATCTGAAGCTCTCCCTATTTGCCGCCCCTGTTTTGATCCAAGGAAGAAGACAACCCCCATTGTGAGATAGGTTGTTTATTCCCTTTATTCTAATTTCCTATTCTACCCCTCTATTTGCCTTTAATTTTCCCATATCCAATACTACTATTTTACTTCCTAATTTACCCCCACCAAATAATTATAAACTCCTTTTTAAGTCTCATCTCCCAAATACTTCATTAATAATTTGTTTATTTACGATACTGCCACTGGAATTTGATTTTTCAATTTTCTACTGCCACTGCAATTTGATTATTCAGTTTTCTTATTTGAGTGGGCCCATTAAACAAACCGAACAGGGTTTTCGTAAACCCCAGTTCTGCATTTAGTGGTATCAGAGCCAAAACATTCCTAATGCTATGGTGATTAACAATGATCTTCTTCAATGGATTGGTTCATATAGAGAAGAGATTGATACAACTATTGCCAATCTCACTGAACGAGTGACTACCTTAGAGAGAAGTGTCAACATGCTCAATAATAATGTCACTTCTTTGGAGACTGTGATGACTTCTTTATAGGCTTCCATTAACAGGTTGACAGTTTCTGAGAAAGGAAAGAGTCCCATGATATCTGAGGATTCTTCCAACTCTGTCCTGCAAGGGTTGCCACATGTCACCCCACACCCATTGCCACACGTTCCCCTTCCACCACCACCACCATTACCACCATATGGGACTGGACGATATGATGACAAACCAGACAAGGTAGCGAGATTGGACGTCCTTGATTTTTATGGTGACCACAGTCTAGAGTAGTACCTTCACAGTTTGGAGATTTTCTTCAAATGGTATAACTTGACAGAGGCTAAAAAGTTGATATTTGCATAGGGAAAATTGAAAGGAACAGCTCGTGTTGGTGGATAAAACACCAACAGCAAAATCGGACTTGAGATTTGGGGTAAGTTACTACATGGGCTGAAATGCGAGGTGCGATAGACAGAAGATTCCAACCGACCGATTACAAGCAACGTGTACATCTCAAATTTGTGCAGTTGAGACAAGACAATATGTCAGTTGAAGAATACGTGGCCAGATTCTACTATTTAGCCACTCGATCTAGCTTTGAGTGGGACGAGGAAGTCTTCGCAGCGCAATTCTGCAATGGTTTGCATCCACAGATTAGTGCCGCACCGGCCGCTAGTAGATTGTCTACCATGGAGGATGCAATTCAAGAGGCCTATCAGGTTGAGGAAAGTCTTAAGAGGCCCTACACTCGGAGGGCTTTTCCCGATGCATATTCTAGAGGAGATGCCTCATGCCCACAACAATCTTCTCCTCTAGAGAAATCGGGTTTGGTTAATAAACCCCAGGCTAGTGGTTCTTCATCAACGCCTACACGATCGGCTCGATCAGCTCATCCATATTTCCCTCCGTGTCGTGGTTCTGATAGACCTTACTCCCCACCTCACCGTGGCTATGACAGGAACTCAGTATTTCCAAAAGAGGCTATTCAATGCTTCACGTGCAAGGGATACGGGCATCGAACTAATCAGTGTCCTAATCGGTTGTTAGTATTCATCGATAAGGACAATTTTATACCCTATGCACCAAAAAAGAAACTGAAAACAGGAACGGTAAATATGGAGGATGAGTGTGAACGTGAGCCTGGTGAGATCAATGATGGTGATAGTGATGACGAGCGTCAACCATTCTATGTGATCCATCCTCGTTTGACTACATAGAAGGTTCCCGAGGAGGACGATTGGCGTCGTTATAGTATCTTTCAGACTATGGTGCGATGCAATTATAACTTATGTAATATGGTGATCGACCCCAGTAGTTGCACCAACATCGTTGCTGAAGATGTTCGTAAGTTGGGTCTGAAAACGGAGCCTTAATCGAATCCATACAAGGTTGGGTGGCTGAACAACACTAATTTAAAAATTAATGAAAGGTGTGCTCACGTATTCCATTGGTGGACTGATTGATCAGGTGCAGTATGATGTTCTCCCTCTGAAAGTCTATCACATTCTTCTAGGGCGCCCATGGTTGTTTGACAAGAAAGCCAAGCATTGTGGATATGAGAATATCTACTCCTTTCAGCATGGTGGACTTGAGATGAAGTTTCTCCCGGCAAAGGATCTTCCCCCATTGAAACTCAAGAAGACAGCTAGTACTTTCCTCCTCAGGTGCATTGACTCCGACGGCATTCTTGGACCTCATCCAAACTCAACGGAGTCGAGTTCTTTTCAGAGGAGGCGAGCTGATGCAGATGCCTTGGCTGGTTGGATCATACTGACCCACTATTGAGGCCTAAGCCAAGACACAACCAATCCAAACCGATCAATCCGATATTCTGGTCTTGTCAAGGTTGGTAGTTGATATTTAGGAAAGCAAATAAGTATATTTGATTTTCTTTACTTTAGAAGCAGATACATAGGATTTCTTTTGCAATTAGTTAGTTTCCATTTTAGATTAATTCTATCTTTACTTGCTTTCTAATTTTATGTGAGGACTTTTTCTTTAAATTGCTGTAACGATTATGGAGTTTCAATTTTGAATGAAAGAATTGAATGTTTGAATTAATGGTTGAGACCATGGCTACCGTGAGCCTTGCATATTCCCCCCTCCCACTTTGATCTTTTTCTTCTTTCTTCATCTTCTCTTTTCTTCTGTCTCTGCTTCCTAATTCACAGCTGCTGGTTCTATTCACCATCTCTTCTGGGCAGTAATACCAAGCACCAAAAGGAGGCTTGTTGCACCTTGTCCATTATTGGTTAAAGTCTGAGATTTTGGTTGAAGGCCGCTTCCTTGTGGGCGATTCAAACCCTAGAGAATCCCCTCCAAAGTCATTCTCTGTTGTGGGCTACAAGATTGATTTCAGGACTGAACCCTAAGCTACCGCCAGGTTCTATTTCAGGTTCCTTCTGCAGCCTTCCAACCCGCAGATCCAAGTGTTAGTCTTGTGAGTTTGTTAGCGCTTCTTCCGGAGAATCTTCGCCTGGAATTTTAGAGCACACAGAGGCCTGATGAAGGTTTTCTCTCGATCTGAAGCTCTCCCTATTTGCCACCCCTGTTTTGGTCCAAGGAAGATGGCAACCCCCATCGTGAGATAGGTTGTTAATACCCTTTATTCTGATTTCCTATTCTACCCCTCTATTTGCCTTTAATTTTCCCATATCTCATACTATTGTATTACTTCCTAATTTACCCCCACCAAATAATTATTAACTCCCTTTAAGTCCCATCTCCCAAGTACTTCATTAATAATCTGTGTATTTAGGATACTGCCACTGCAATTTGATTATTCAGTTTTCTTATTTGAGTGGGCCCATTAAGCGACCCGAACAGGGTTTTCTTAAACCCCGGTTCTGCATTAGAACCAACAAGTGAAAAAATAGAACCAAACCTGGATTGGAATCACTGCCAATCAATCTACTGCATCACCACATTTGGGCTGGACAAATCATCATAAACTGCTACACAGGCTAGAAGGCAAGCAAACCAATTTCATTCTAACGTAAATCGTGTACAGGGCTGAAGCCCCCTACAACCTTATATAAAAAACTCCAAAACAGACTCAAACTAAGCTTAAAACTCCTCCAGCCAATATATTTCCATGGAGGTAATCTTAACTGACTAAATCTCTGCATAAAATAAAGGAAAACAGCTTAAAACAATGCTGGACTGATAGAAACCTATTTCATATTAACTAAAACACTTAAATAAAAATTAAAATACAGAAAGACTCTAACTAGACTAAATAATAAATTAAATCCTGTATTCCCACCTCCTACTCATATTTTAGGCCCATTAAAGTGGTTTTTTAGGCTATTACAAAGAAAGACCATTGGACCTAAGGCCCAGCATATATGTAACACAACCAAAGCATATTTCCACTAAAATAACAGACTTCTGTGTTTTATCTGCATCAGGAACCAGGTAAGACTCCAAATTCCAAAATGTACAAAAAGTACATGGGGGTCGTGTGACTCTTTTATTTTACAAGTCTTTGATGATAATTGAGTTACCTATTCAAAAAACCAAAAAAGATAATTTATTGTATACTACTGTTTTGAAGTTCTCTCTAAAACCTTTGTTGGATCTGACATGCTTTTAAGGAAACTAAAATTAATTCAGCAATAAAGCACCTAGTAAGTCTTTCCCATCTTCCTGTTTTCTCTATTTTCTCTGTTTATCTTTATCTATTTTTCATGTGCCTATCATGTGCCTTCCTCATTAAAGCTACATCTGAGAGCGATAAAATTGTCAGTTGACTCTTAACATTATAATCTTATATGAACTCATGTTGTTGGTGTTATTGCTTAATGTGTTTTATCTAACTACAGGCAGTAACAAACTTATGGTTTCCCGACTTAGTGATACAGCTTGAAGGATTTGATGATTTTACTCTTGCCTCTTCATGGGAAAGGTATCCTAATGTTCAGTACGACGTCTCTTCATGTTACATAAGATTTGTTGGACCATGTACTTGGAGATATACAATGTTTTTTAATTACCAGGTTCAAATCTGAGATAGATTTCTCTCTCTTGACTTTATTTTTTTCTTATATCTTTCATATTATTTACTTATTCTTATATGACTCTGAATATCTTTCTCGAATTATCAAAGGGATTTCCATTGCTAGACTGAGCAAATTTTTGTTTTCCTGTTTGACTGAATTTTTTATGTTTTCCAAGTCTAGTTTCTTTTTTTGGGTCTTGGCAACAAGAATGAACTGTAATAAATTGTTTCCACTATTTTGGCTTTGAATTGGAGGATAGAAAGAGAGGGTGATAAAACTTCCGATCAATGTAAATTCATAGATGATAATAGACTATAAATTCATAGATGATAATAGACTATGTTCCTTTCACCCCAGCTCGCCAAAAAAAAAATCCTACATTATTAGGCCATATAATTTTTTTTTTCAGAAAAAATGTTGGGCATGCTGCTGAGTTGGCAACCACAAGTCAGTCTGTTTTTCTCCCCACCCTTAGGAAATGAGGATTCAATACCTCTCCACCAGGGGCGGCTAGAGAGGGATCAATCAGTAAGACACAAACAGGAGAGAGAGTAAGGAGAGGGGCCAGAAAGAGACAAAATAGGAGATAGAAAGTGAAACCCCATATTATTTTCCATGAAATAAGATAGGACCAAATCATTATAAATTTCCAATCCTACAACTGACATTTGAATCATGTTATCAAGGATTTCAATGAACGTAAGGCTGTACAATCTACTGATATCGTCCTTCTAAATTTTCTAATCACTTGGTATCCCACGTAGGGTAAGATTTACATATTACTACTAAAAAAAATAAAAAATTGCATCTGAAAATTGTAAGGTTTCTCAATTTGAAATTTCTAGTGGTTTGGTATCTGTATGGCATAGGTTTACATCTGAAAATTATATGCAGTTTTCTCCAATTTAAATTTCTAGCCATTTGGTATCCATATACCGTAAGATTTCCATTTGAACCTCGCACTGCCTCAAGATAAAACTCGTAGAACTTGGATAGGGATAGAGAAGAACGAGAGAGGGTAGGGGAGAAAGGGGAGGGGGAGAGGTAAAGAGAAAGGCAATGAGAGGGAGAGGGAGAGTGCTGAGGGGGGGGGGAAGAGGAAATCAACGAATTTGAAAGTCTATTTCCGAAGACATGAGTCAGTACATGGATTCAAGATCTACCGATTGAAGACCTCATCCAGGTGTGACTGTCTCGTCTTTTTTTCCTGAACAAGAAAAGAGCCTCGGATGGTTGACTCACTCTTGCATCTGTGATCTGTGAGTTGTTTCATAAGATACTTGCCTCCTCATTCTTGCCTTATTCTCTTCTTCCGATCCCTTTTATTTGGAGTTTATTGATGTTGTTACGCAGGTGAATGTTGTTCTACTTTCAAATATGATTACAAGTTTCCTCTTATTTCTATGCTGGCCACGAAGGTATGTGTATTTCAAAGACCTTCTTGGTGTCATTGCATCTTTAACTGATACACCTTCGGCATTTGGTGACGTTATGTGTAAACTAGATTTTTGCCTTTTCTTGTGGGGTGGAATTTTTTTTCCTGAAAAAATTAGGTTCCAAATGTTGTCCATGTCTTTAATTTTTGTTCCTTTCTGAGTCTGTTTCATGTTGAGATAAAAGATCTTAAACAATGCATATCTCCTAGAAAAATTTATAAATTGTTCTATCATGTTGGTTTCCTATTTTTCAGTATTTCATAAGCCATTTCATTTCTCAAAGTTTGTTATAACTGAAACCAGGGAAATACTGCTATTACTTTGTAGCTTATCAGGGGATTCTTTTTGTTATTATAGTGTAACATTTTGCATTCTTCCTTGCCTTTTTAGGTATATTTTCTTTCAGGGGTCATTGTTAATACATTTTTTTATTAATATCTTCTTGTCACTTTTTGTAGAATTTTTTGCAGATTATAGTTGCAACCCCTGGCAGGTTATTAGATCACATTGAGAACAAATCTGGCTTCTCCGTTCTCTAGATGGGCTTGAAAATGCTTGCACTTGATGAAACTGCCCACTATTAGATTTAAGATTTTGGTAAGATATAGAGAAGCTTGTTGATTGCATACTACGTCAAAGACAGTCCTTGCTGTTTTCTGCTACTCCTCCAAAGAGGTTTATTTGTTGAATTACCCTTTCAAGTTTTCTTCATTCAAAGTCAACTTTTTGTACTTGCTGTAGACAACAAATAGAAATATGTGCTTTTCATTGATACGGTGGATCTTGGTGGTGTGGAAACTCATGACAAGGTATGAGTCTTCAATATTGAAACTTTGGTGGTGGGGAAACTCGTAACAGGGTATGAGTCTTCAATTCTGATTTTTGGTTGCTTTATTTATCAATTTGTCAACAAGTGCCACCTTATGTGTTATACCCATACCCAAAAACCCGGGCTAATTTCAACTTTTGTACATGGGTGATGCAACCAGGTGACAACCACTAGTAACTTATGGATTTGCCCGGCTCATTACATGGAAGGACTACAAACCATTGAAGGAGTTAAGGTATGTACTCTACCATTAAAGAGAATTTTCCCGAGCCTTGTTAGTGAAATGTTCCAAGAGGTAGAGCCCACACACCGAAAACACCTTGAGAAGGCCCCACTCAACTTAAGGAACCATTTCCTCACAAGGGTGACCAGTTCAGCCTTCACCGGCTAATGGTCACCAGCTGATGGAGCATCCACTGGTGAGAATACTGGCCGAAAACGGGTTAATTTACCGTGGGACCCGGGTCTTCGTACCCGTGCACATCAAACCACCCCCAATAGTTGGGACAACCTATTGGGGAATAGATTAATGTATCCGGATACCTTAAGGTGGGCCCGTTAGAGCGGAATAACCCGGTATTGGGTAAAAACCCATTAATTCCCCAAACAGCCCTTAGTGGGACTTAAGTGGCTATAAATAGGGCTCTTACCATTCATTTCTTCTCCTACCAAAATAGAAAGAAGGAAAGGGAGAAAGAAGAAGAAGAAGGAGAATGAGAGCAAGGGAGGAAGGAAGGAGGAAAGCTAGGGCTCCATTCTTGAGGTAAGCCCACATGCTCATCTCTCCACACACACACATAAATCTCTCTCTCTCTCTCTCTCTCTCCTTCCCATTTCACTCTTTATTGGAAGTAATGGAGACCCAACCAAATCCCACCTACCCAACCATAAAGACTACATAATGGGAGGAGGAAATTAGAGTAAGAGACCTACATTGGCAAGGTTATTCACTCAACCTTGGGTCTAAGGACAAATCCCTATGAAACCCTTCACCAAAACCCTAGGAATTAGGAATTTGAGCAAATTCTCTATGACCTAACATCCTAACCTAATCCTAAGTTGGGGAAAATGAAATTAAACCTATGTATAGTGTGTGAGAGTGATTTCATGAGCCATTAATGACCATTCCATGAGCTCAACCTAAGTCTTCCCCAATTTAGCTTAACCTAGACTTGTGTATTGAGTAAATTGGGTGTATCTTGAAACCCTATGTTAATCCACTTACTAATTTCACTAAACCTAAGCTAAGTGAAGTGTGTGAGGATGCCCAACATGAAAACCAACCCTAAAATCACAAAACCCAATTTGTAAACTATACAAAAGAGGGAGAAGGGAGGAATGGAGTTGGGAAATGACACCTCACTGAAAAATACGCATTTCCACCACCATACACAGAGGCCACAGGGCCAATAGGGCTGATCTAGGCTAGAAACCCCTAATTTTAATTTCACCGACTGATAGTCACCGGCTAGCCGGTGAAGGCAGGGACCATCCACTGGTGAAAATATTGCAGGATGTGCATTCCTTTTGGATTTGTCCACCGGTGAACTCACCGACGGATGATCATCCACCAGTAACCATCCACCGGTGAAAATATTGCAGGATGTGCACCCCTTTTGGATTTGTCCACCGGTGAACCATTTTAAAGTTATATTTTTATCCTTTTATTGGGGCATGAGTGCTAGTGTCCCACTCCTATTTGAATAACCGAATAACCTAAAAACATTATGTATCCTAGGAGTGGAACTGAGAAATGACGGGGGCATGCAACCCGAAACCATCAACTATCTACCGTCATCTAAAACTCGAGGTGAGGGGATTTTGTGTGCTTTTATGGAATGCTTGTATCATAATGCATATGTGGATGAGTTTTATCATTTTGCATATTATTAATATATTATTCTGTATGTGAAGTGTTGATGTGGCGTGAGAATGTGGATTATGATTGTGCATGTGTGTGTGTGACTGGGATGCAAGGTGGTCTGTGGTGGGTGCCTACTGCACTGTATGCCCAGGGTGTGTGTGCATGTGTATGTGGAGACTGGGGTGCAGGGTGGCCAACGGTTGGAGCTGGCGGCACTGCATGCTCAGGGTGAGTGTGTGTGTGTGTATGTGACTGGGGTGCAAGGTGGCCAACGGTTGGTGCTGATGGCACTATATGCTCAGGGTGAGTGTGTGTGTGTGACTGGGGTGCAAGGTGGCTAACGGTTGGAGCCGACGGCACTGCATGCTCAGGGTGTGTGTGTGTGGGTGAGTGTGAATTATGTTGTGGCATATTAGAATGTATTGGGCTAGGATAACCACCCTGGTGCTACAACCCTTGCCAATAGGGGTTAATGTATTGGCTAATCCTCTTGTCCGACGGTCCATGGTTGGGGACGATTTTCGGTGACTGAGGTGCGCAGATGCCAACATCGTGATAGACCCTCACGCGATGTTTGATTCGGTGACGAGTATACCCTACATGCGATGTTGGATTCGATGTGGTATTACGGGAGGGTTATTAATAGGGGTTTGCCAGGTAACGATGTGGTTCCAGAACTGGCACGCTCCTGACTCGCAACTAGCTTGTATCCCTGAGGACTGATAATGTACATTCATGACTGGGGATAACACCTATGTTGCAGTAGCACTTATACCCCCTTTGAACTTAGAATTGCTTGATAATAAATGGATCATGTCATTGCATTCATATTGATGTGGTCGGGCATGAATATTTATACTATTGCATTTTCTTGAATTGTCATCATTGCTTGTGTATGTTACCCCCCTCACTGGGCTTCGTGGAAGCTCACCCCATTTGTTGCAATTTTTTTAGATGGTAGAACCAGTGCAGAGGCAGGCTTAGGACTTCAGTGGCAACAGTAAGGCTTGTGTCCGCGAGACACCATGCTGATGGACATCGCTTCCTTATTGTCAGTTATTTATCCTTATGTATTATTTATAATCTCGTAATGCCTAGGATCGGAATTCCAATGAATTTTGGTATATGGTAATTATCATTTAGTGAATCACCAGTAGTAAAGTTTACAAATCTTATACGTGTATTCTGATTTTAGTTGTGATTTTGGGGCATTTACGGATTGGGTTATTGTATCTGTGATCCTGGAGGGTTAGGCTGACTGGATATGGGTATCTAGTGCCGTATACCTTTGCTTAGAGGAGGCGGGGTGTGACATTATGAATTTTGTTTCATCAAATAAATAAATTTATTGAAAGAAGAAAACTTAAATCAACCAAGTGTCTTCAGTGGATTGCCTCATAAGATTCATGAATGTTTCATGTTTAGTTTCATCTGAAATGTCCTATCATAGAAGCTTCGTTGTTATGTTTGTCATTGTTCTATTGATACCATTCACCATGTAGGATCTAGTGACTTGGTCTTGAAAATTTTGAGACCTGTGTTTTGTACTTTGCACTACTGATATGGATGGAATATCATTGTTCTAATTGTGGCAAGCTGCTCTCGCCCTGGGTTCTACTTACATAATGTCATTTATGTGTTGCACACAGTTATTTTTATAGAAAGAGAATTGGGAGCCTTACTCTTACATACCTTTTGGATTGCTGAGTGCTGGTTAAACAATTATATATTTTTGCACCTCATGAACTCCATTTTCAAATAGTTCACCAGCTTTTGAAGGAGCATATCACACATATGCTCGGTTACTCGGTTGAGATGCTATTACTTGCTTACTTTAATTTGATAATTAATTTTTTTTTTCTTGGTTTAATTGTTTATATTTGCCCAAGTTATTGTTTTTTGCACAACTGCAATGGTGACATCACTTATATTCCTCCTCTTTTGAGAGTTGATAATGGATGTCAAAGAAATGCATTTTAAAATGCCTGAACCTTATTTTTCTCACAAATCTGATGCGTTTTGTGAATCCAAGTGATTGATTTTGTTACATCTGATGCTTCATCTCATGGCATAACTATCCTGATGTTACTCTGGTGATTCAGGTAGCTAAAAACTTGGCATGCTTATTAGCTTTAATACATTTTGTTCTATGATCAGAACACCTCGTGCAATAGTACTATTCTATGGAAACGTAAAAGCCATAAGTATTGGGAGAAGCATACACCATATGCATTGGCCTTAATTCATACAATCTTCCTCTTCATTCCACATTTTTACTCATATAATTGTCTGGTAGAAAAGTAATGCATGCATAAGAGATTATAAACTATTTTGCATTAATTAAGATTAAGATGAATCTTTTCCATGGCAAGCGTTATGAATAAAAAATGTCCAAGCAAGTAAGAGAACCAACGTAAGAAGTGTTGGAAAGAGCCGCGCTGCTCCCATTTCGAGTGCTAGTAAGAGGCGCTATTCCCATTCATTTAGTGTACTAACTTACGCTTGCACTTTTTGATTGTCCATCATTCTTCAATAGTTTGATCAGCTAATGTAACTGTCCAGTAGAAAAGTAATGTATGCCTAAGAGATTATAAACTATTGTGCATCAATTAAGATTAAGATGAATATTTTCATGGTTTAATTTATGTGGGCCGAAATTGATACACTAGCAACTCAAAACTGAATGTGGGTGCTTGTCGAATCATGTGATTGCCATCAATCATTTAATAGGGGTGCTTACATTCTTTTTGAATGAGTAAAACATATATTAACCTAAGAAGAAAAAATATACAAGGGAAAAAGGGGGGGAGGGAGGCACACAACCAGCTAAGGGAACACGCCCAAACAAAAAAAGGAGGAAACCTCTAATGGATATAAAACCTCAAGGGGAGGTGGGAGAATAGAAGATGGAAGATTCCAAGAATCAACAATAAGCCTCTTGGTCTTTTATTTGGTATGTATGTTCCTAAAACCTTTTGGTCTGAAGTTGTTCTTACTGCGGCTTTCTGGACCTTATCCTTACCAGAGCAAATGGAGGAGTCATAGTAATGGGACGTACCAGTTATGTGGTCAGTGACACTAAAGTCGATAACCCACGACGGAGCTATGAAAGGTGCAGAGGTGGTGATATACATAGCAGAAGCTAAGACATCCTGTGAGGTAGACGGGCTATCAAGCTGAGACATGAACCGACAAAGCATTGTAATATGATCCCTAGAGGAGCTGTTATCTGTCTGTGTGGGGCCTCTAGTATTAGTCTCCGTCATAGTAGCATGGGCTATAGCTCCTCCTCTTCGGCCACTACGTGTGCCATTAGATCCACCACGTGTACTAGGACAGCCATGAAGGACCCAGCACCTAGGGGTGTCAATCGGTCGGGCCGGGTAGATCTCGATCAGGCCTAATCGGGCTTGACCACTTGGAAGCCTTGCATCGTGAACGCCCGTTTAAGTAAATGGGCCTAGCTTTTGGGGACATGGTAAGGTTAATAATCAGGCTAGTCGGTCTCAGGCTTTGATTGGGCTACCATAAATGGGGCCTTAATCAGGCCTTAACTGGGATGTAGACCTATTTAACTTTAAACGGGTTTTAAATGGGTCCTCTTTAAAATTATTCCATTAAATGTACTTGAAGAGGAATACCAAAAAAATGAGGCAAAGATGGGCATAACAAAGAAAAAGATTCAATAGTTAAATGAATTAAGACAAAGATGCACAAAGTAACTAAATTACTAAAGTACTCAATCTTTAATCCACGAAATTCAAATCAATTAAACTATGCCTGCATAACCCAAGTATAGTAAGTTCAAATCAATTAAACTATGTATAAAAAAAGATGATTGTTCATATAACAATTACTACCATCTCAATTGTACATATCACTTACTTTTAGAATACAAATAGTATTATAAAAAAAAAAAAAGTATTAAAGGGGTCGGGCTAGGTTGGGCTTAAAGGAGTCGGTTCAAATCGGGCTTGTAAATGTATCGGGTTGGTCGGGTGCCCGTTAGGCTAGGTGGCTACACCGTGTACTACCTATTTATAAGTGTGTCAGGCTCAATCAGGCTGGTCTAGGTCGGGCCATAAACATGTCGGGCTTGGTTGGGCCTACCGGTGCGAGCTTGGAATTGACACCCCTACCAGCATCTCTTTCGAGTGTGCCCAGATTTCCCACAAGAATCACACTATTGTCTATCCCTGTCATCTCCAAGGGATGGCCCTTGACCTCGGCTGCCTCCACGCAATTCTTAGACTAAGGATAAAGTCCGGAAAGCCGCAATAAAAACAACTTCAGATCAAAAGGTTTTAGGAACATACATACCAAATAAAAGACCAAAAGGCTTATTGTTGATTCTTGGAATCTTCCATCTTCTATTCTCCCACCTCCCCTTGAGGTTTTGTATCCATTAGAGGTTTTCTCCTTTTTTTGTTTGGGCGTATTCCCTTAGCTGGTCATGTGCCTCCCTCCCCCCCCCTTTTTCCCTTGTATATTTTTTATTTTTGGGTTAATATATGGTTGATTCATCCAAAAAGAATGAAGGAACCCCACTAAATGGTTGATGGTAATCACATGATTCGACAAGCACCCACATTCAGTTTTGAGTTGCTAGTGCATCAATTTTGGCCCACAAAAATAAAACCATGAAAAGATTCATCTTAATCTTAATTGATGCGGAATAGTTTATAATCTCTTAGGCATACGTTACTTTTCTACCGGACAATTACATTAGCTGATCAAACTATTGAAGGATGATGGGCAGTCAAAAAGTGCTAGTGCAAGTTAGTGCGCCTCTTACTAGCATTTGAAATGGGTGCAACGGCTCTTTCCAACACTTCTTACGTTGGTTCTCTAGCTTGCTTGGACATTTTTTGTTCTTAACACTCGCCATGGAAAAGACTCATCTTAATCTTAATTGATGCAGAATAGTTTATAATCTCTTACGTATGAACTACTTTTCTACCAGACAGTTATATGAGTAAAAATGTGGAGTGAAGAGGAAGATAGCATGAATTATGGCCAATGCATATGGTGTATGCTTCTCCTAGTACTTATGACCTTTAAGTTTCCATAGAATAGTACATCACACAAGGCATTATGATCATAGAACGAAATATAGTAGAGCTAATGAGCATGCCGAGTTTTAAGCTATCTGAATCACCAGAGTGACATCAGGATAGTTATGCCACGAGATGAAACATCAGATGTAACAAAATCAATCACTTGGATTCACCAAACCCATCAAATTTGTGAGAAAAATAAGGTTTAGGCTTTTTTAAATGTATTTCTTTGAATTCATTTTCAACTCTCGAAAGAGGAGGAACATAAGTGATGTCACCATTACAGTTGTGCAGAAAACAATAACCTGAGCAAATATAAACAATTAGACTAAGAAAAAAAATTTACCATGTAACCGAGCATGTGTGTGATATGCTCCTTCAAAAACTAGTGAACTATTTGAGAATGGAGTTCATGAGGTGCAAAAATATATAATTGTTTAACTTGCACTCAGCAATCCAAAAGGTATGCAAGAGTAAGGCTCCCAATTCTCTTTATATAAAAATAACTGTGTGCAACACATAAACGACATTATGTAAGTAGAACCTATGGTGAGGGCAGCTTGCCACAGTTAGAACAATGATATTCCATCCATATCAGTGCAAAGTACAAAACACAGATCTCAAAATTTTCAAGACCAGGTCACCAAATCCTACATGGTGAATGGTATCAATAGAACAATGACAAACAGAACAATGAAGCTTCTATGATAGAACATTTCAGATGAAACCAAACATGAAACATTCATGAATCTTATGAGGCAATCCACTGAACACACTTGGTTGATTTAAGTTTTCTTCTTTTGATAAATTTATTTATTTGATGAAATAAAATTCATAAGGTGGCACTTGTTGACAAATTGATCAATCAAGCAACCAAAAATCAGAATTGAAGACTCATACCGTATTACGAGTTTCCCCACCACCAAAGTTTCAATATTGAAGACTCATACCTTGTCATGAGTTTCTACACCACCAAGATCCACCGTATCAATGAAAAGCACATATTTCTATTTGTTGTCTACAGCAAGTACAAAAAGTTGACTTTGAATGAAGAAAACTTGAAAGGGGAATTCAACAAATAAACCTCTTTGGAGGAGTAGCAGAAAACAGCAAGGACTGTTTTTGATGTAGTATGCAATCAACAAGCTTCTCTATAACTTTCCTAAATCTAATAGTGGGCAGCTTCATCAAGCACAAGCATTTTTAAGCCCATCTAGAGATCGGAGAAGCCAGATTTGTTCTCAATATGATCTAATAACCTGCCAGGGGTTGCAACTATAATCTGCAAAAAATTCTACAAAAAGTGACAAAAAGATATAGATAAAAAAATGTATTAACAATGACCCCTGAAAGAAAATACACCTAAAAAGCAAGGAAGAATGCAAAATGTTACATTATAATAACAAAAAAAAAATCCCTTGATAAGCTACAAAGTAATAGCAGTATTTCCCTGGTTTCAATTATAACAAACTTCGAGAAATGAAATGGCTTTTGAAATACTAAAAAATAGGAAACTAACATGATAAACAGAACAATTTATAAGTTTTTCTAAGAGATATGCATTGTTCAAGGTCTTCTATCTCAAAACAAAACTGACTCAGAAAGGAACAAAAATTAAAGAATAAAGACACAGATAACATTTGGAACCTAATTTTTTCAGGAAAAAAAATTCCACCCCACAAGAAAAGGCAAAAATCCAGTTTACACATAATGCCACCAAATGCTGAAGGTGTATCAGTTAAAGATGCAATGACACCAAGAAGGTCATTGAAATATACATACCTTCATGGCCAACATAGAAATAAGAGGAAATTTGTAATCATATTTGAATGTAGAACAACTTTCACCTGCGTAACAACATTAATAAACTCCAAATAAAAGGGATCGGAAGAATAGAATAAGGCAAGAATGAGGAAGCAAGTATCTTATGAAACAACTCACATATCACTGATGCAAGAGTGAGCCAACCATCCAAGGCTCTTTTCTCATTCAGGAAAAAAAGAAAAGACAGTCACATTACCTAGATAAAGCAATTCCCTGGATGAGGTCTTCGATCGGTAGATCTTGCAACCATGTACTGACTCACGTCTTCTGAAGTAGACTTTCAAATTCGTTAATATCCTCTCTCTCTCCCCCCCCAGCACTCTTTCCCTCTCCCCCTCCCCTTTCTCCCCTGCCCTCTCTCGTTCTTCTCTATCCCTATCCAAGTTATTCAAGTTTTATCCTGAGGCAGTGCTAGGGTTCAGACGGAAATCTTACTGTATATGGATACCAAACGGCTAGAAATTTAAATTAGAGAAGACCACATAATTTTCAGATGTAAACCTATGCTATATGGATACCAAACCATTAGAAATTTTAAATTGAAAAACCTTACAATTTTTAAAAGTAATTTTTTTTTTTTATAGTAACAGGATGTAAATCTTACGTTACATGAGATATCAAGTGATTAGAAAATTTAGAAGGACGATATCAGTAGATTGGACAACCTCACGTTCATTGAAATCCTTGATAACATGATTGAAATGTCGGTTGTAGGATTGGAAATTTATAGTGATTTGGTCCTATATTATTTCATGGAAAATAATAGGGTCTTCACTTTCTATCTCCTATTTTGTCTCTTTCCGGCCCCTCTCCTCACTCTCTCTCCTGTTTGTGTCTTGTTGATTTGATCCCTCTAGCCGCCCCCGGTGGAGAGGTATTGAATCCTCTTTTCCTAAGGGTGGGGAGAAAAATAGACTGACTCGTGGTTGCCAAATTAGCAGTATGCCCAACATTTTTCCTGAAAAAAAAATTATATGGCCTCTAATAGTGTAGGATTTTTTTTTTGGCAGGCTGGGGGTGGGGGAAAGGAACATAGTCTATAATCATCTATGAATTTACATTGGTCGGAAGTTTTATCACCCTTTCTTTCCATCCTCCGACTCAAACCAAAAATAGTTTAAAAACTAAACTAGAAATATAGAATTCACTCATACTAAACCTTTAGCATCTTTATACACTTATAGTGTGCATCTTTCATCCTCGGAGGTAAAATTTTCTTCAATGGTGAGTTTTGTATATTTTTTTTAACTTTGGTTATGCATTGGCAATTTTGGTTTGGTTACATTTTATTGCGCTTATTTGAAAGGGATAATTTTGAAAAGTAGGTACTTCTTTAAGAACAAAGTCCATTTACTTGAGAACCTAATCAATGTGTTAAATTAATGTCATCATAAAGGGGTAGGTTTGATCTCGACATATCTAGATTGCAAGATATATTTTAGATTTTCTTTTGGGGTGGTGGGTGGATTATGATGAGTGTTTGATATTTAAAAGTAACCGCAAGCGTACGGATTAATGTAGTTATGGGTCGAACATAGGGAGAGCAGCCACTTTATTTTTGGCTTCTTTTAATTATGCGAAAGTGAACCGATTAATGGTTGTGATCTAATTCTAACTACCGCCCTAAACATATGTATCTAAAATAACGTCCTAACAATTCGTCATCTAAGAATTTTAATACGTAAGCCACGTAATTAAAATTAAATAAATAAATAATTAAAAATAAACAACCCACGCAATTAAGAAGCAATGAAGGAAAAAAATGCTGAAATAAAAATAAAAGTAAAAGAAGGGATAAAGCTAGAGAGGCTCACAAGTAAGTTTCTCTACTTAGCCCGAGGGATGCATCATAATATGAGCTTCCCTACTTGATCAGAGAGTCACTCTTACAAGGGTTACTCTACTTGGCTTTAGAAAAGGGAAGTAATTAAAATAAAAACAATAAAATGATGGTTATATGGCTAGAAGGGGCAAAGCAACACATACACTAGCCATGAACCTTGGGGGAAAGGGAGAGCAATAATGTAACGACTGAAATTAAAATCCTAAATTAAGAAAGAAAGGGTAGTCAGAAGAGGGAATGAGAGGGGGGAGAGAAGACTATTGAAGAAGCCTACCTACCTGAATCAATACTTGAACTTAAAAGCTTGGGTGATTTGAGATACTGCCAACCCTAAAAACTAGATCTGGAATGAACCAAATCTGAAATTTTTAGGCCTGGAGAAAACAAATCATGAAAAAAAAAAAAAACTGAACTAAAAAAAAAAAGATGCTCCACGGCTTGTGATCTTGTCACCTAGATCTAAGCCTAGAACTATAACTTAAAAATTACAACTCAATTGCATAAATCATAAACATAAAAGGCTAAATAAAAATAAAATAGTGCTTGCATTAATTGAAATAAAAAGATATTACAAAAGTGGTTAAAGCAAAAATAAAGAAGAACTAAAACTAAAAAGAGCGAGAGAGAGAGAGAGAACAACTAAAAAAAAAACCTAGAAGAAGAATGAAGTGTCCCCCATCCTCTTACATGATTTGTATTTATAAGGAGAGAGAAGAGAGATATAAACTTGGAGAAATTTTCTATAAATTTTTTACTTTTTTTTATTTATTTTTATTTTTCTCTTTTATTTTTCTCTCTTTAAATCTTGCGCACAACCTTGTTGGCCGATTTTTTTTCTTTCCCTTGGACAATTTTCCTTATTGTTTTGTGTGATTTGGATAATCTTCTGGTGATGATGTGGAGGAGAGAGGATTTGGACAAGATTTATTTCTCCATTTTTTTTCTCTTCTTACGCAAGAAATCCCTCCCATGATTTTCCTTGCTTTGAATATTTGGACAATCTTCTAATATGATGTGGAAATCCCCTCCATGCCCTTAGTGCTTTAAGTGAGTAAAAAACAGAAAATCTTCAACAAAATTCTCTAAAAAAAAGACAACCATGAGATTCGAACGTGAGACCTCCTGGTGAGCAAGGGAATTTTACACACCATAGCTCACCAACTACACTAGGTAGTTATTGTTGGAGTGATATGACGCCCGATAATGCTTAAGGCCTTTAAAATACAAAACCTGCAAAAAGAGAGTAAAACCCAAGGTAGCTCCATTCTAAATATGTAAAAATGAATGCTTTACTACTTAGATTTCACACATAAATGTGCTCATCAATGAGGCAACTCAGATAATCCTATCTAATGCATCCCTCTCTTCAATGTTTTGTCTTTATTATGTGGTTTCTTGTATTTTTTTCTGTTTGATAACTGTAGAGATGAATCTGAAATGGTTTGATTGGATATTGTAGCTTTCTCTTGGGTTCCCTGTTGAGAATAAGTTCGAATCTCTGTCTGTATGGTAGATGGTTTGTGGATTAGTTTTTGGTTAGAGCATATAGGTGGGATTTTCTTTGGTTGATTGAGTCTTCATCTTTTATGGAATTGGATAAATTTGCATTAATGTGATCTCCTCTATATGGGTTCTTGCTAGTAAATTCACCTAATTATGATTTACTCTGGAATTTTTCTTTTGTTGACGATCAGAAGTTGAAAGTTCCATAAGCTTATACCTTATTCTCCTGACTTAGTTGTCATCTATGAGTAGAGATGGCCTTTTGTTAGAAGTAACATGTACATTTTCAAGTTACTAAAAGATGAGGAATTATAATCTACTAAGAAAATAGATTTATAACTTTGAAACATTTATATGTTCTTACTTTTCTTCCCTTGGATAGACCATAGTATAAGAATTGGCATATGGGTCTCTATGCACCTGATTGAATATCCACTCATGTTGTCTCTTTGACATAGAGTAGTTGGATCTGTAGATTATTGGTCAATGGGTTTGTCTGTTTAGATTAAGTTCTTTGACCTTTCTTAGGAATTAGTTGGCTTAATTTCCAGGCCCTTGGTTGCAATAGTGTTCAGGTGACATGTTGGTCCTATTGAAACCCAATCTTAGGGACAGACTCCTATATACTCGCACGAACTAATGTGTTCATATTTTTTGGAATTTTCTTAAATTATTATTTACTTGGGTCTCAGGAAGCTGACTCTACTTGGGAATTGACAATCAAATTGTCTTTTCAATTTTCTTCTTTGGGCAGTGGGCAGTGGGTTGTGGGCTGTGGGCAGCCATTCATTTTTATGCCCTTGGATGATTTACTTTGACTAAGTGGTTTTATAGTATGATCTCTAATCATAGTTTTTAAGGCGCTGCTAAGGCGTCGCCTTACCAACGCCTTGGCGCTGATGCGGTCTAGAGATGGTAAGGCAGTGCTCCGCCTTACGTGAAGTGGCGCCTTATGTTTTTCTTTTTTTTTTAAAACACATTTTAAAATTACTTGATGAAGATTCCGAATTTAGATTTTTTATTGGTAGGTGTATGGTTTTGTTAACACTTGAGATGTATGAGATCAGCTTTACTCCACCAAAAATAACCAAAACAAACAAAACAAAAACACGATTCACAAACAGGGTTTGGATTTTGTCAAGGGTTTTAAGAAAGGGCTTTGAGAAGGAATCAAGGAACAAGGAAGAACCACTGATCCAGGCGACCATTTTGCTCCGGCAGCGGTGAGCTTCATTCTTCTTTGACAGGAGTAGAAATATAGTGGATGACCTTAGGGCTTAGGCACTCATTTTGGCATCATAGAGGTAAGTATAATAAATACTTGTATTTTTTGTCTTCTTTTCTATATATTTATAATTTTTTTCATAATTATGTATTTATATTATATGTTAATATGTTATGATGGTTGATGATTGATGATTGATGAAGATGAACTTAGTTTATTCACTTTATTGATTTGTTTTCTTGATGAATATCTTACATTGGTATAAATATGAACCTTTAATATTTATTTAACATATGAGTAATAAGATTCAATTAGGATTTGAGCCAAATAGATTGGTTTTATAAAAAAATTACACATGAACGCTTTAGTCGATAAGGCGACGCTTTATGCCCGCCTTATCGCTAAGGCGCTCCGAAAGACCCTTAAACGCCTCCGTCGCCTTACAACCTTAAAAACTATGGTTTGCAAAGTTGAAACTGGAGAATTTGACCGTTGAAGAATATTTTACGAGATTTTATTATTTGGCCACTTGTTCTTATTTTGAGTGGGATGAAAAAGTATTAGTGGCACAATTTCGCAATGATTTGCACCCTCAATTTAGTGCTGCCCATGCATCTAGTTGATTGCCTACAATTGAAGATGCCGTGTAATTAGCGTATTAGGTTGAGGAAAGTCTGAAACACGCATTCAGTTGGCGAAATTTTGCAGACACTTTTCCTGGAGGTACTACTTCCATTCTGCAACAGCCTCCTACCCAAGGAAGGTCATTTGGCAAACCATAGGCTAGTGCTACATCTATGGCCTCTTCACGACCTAGTTGGCTGTATTCTCCACCTCGACATGCTTCTGAAATGTCATCTTCACAACCTACTCGTCCATACTCACCCCCTCGACGTGGTTCAGATAAACCTTTTGATGCAACAAAGTTTACAGTTCGATGCTACTCGTGCAATGGATGTGGACTTATCAGTGCTTAATGTCCCAGCTGTTTGGTTGCCTTTATTGATAAGGATTCTCCTATACCATATATTCCCAAAGAGCAACTTGGTTTTGACACAGTTGATTTAAGAGAAGAGCGTGCACCAGGTGAAGTAAATGGCACTCTCAGTGATGAGGACCAACATCCCTTTTATGTCATTCGTCATGTGTTAACCACTCAGAAAGTCACTGACAATGAAGATTGGCTCCGTAGTTGTATTTTCCAGACTTATGTGAAGTGCAATGACCAGTTGTTAGCCTTGGTCATTGATGGAGGTAGTTGCACTAATGTTGTCTTTGAAGACGCTGTTCATAAGCTGGGATTGAAGACAGAGCCACATCCAAATACCTACAAGGTTGCTTGGGTGAACAACATTAATCTCAAGATCACAGATAAGTGTTTGGTCACATAACAAAGAAGTGTTTGGTCACATACTCTATTGGTGGATTTAAGGATACTGTCCAATTTGACGTCCTCCCTCTGAAGGTGTGCCATATCCTTCGTGGTTGACCTTGGTTGTTTGACAAGAAAGTATAACATTGTGGTTGACCTTGGTTGTTTGACAAGAAAGTATAACATTGAAGTTTCATTTTGCCAAAGATCTCCCTGAAATTAAGTTCAAGAAGATGTGGGATTGTTCCTCATTCAATGTTTTCCTTTAGACCGTCTCCTCGGTCCTTTTCCTAACTCGATGGAGTCGAGTTCTTTTCGGAGGAGGAGAGTTGATGCAAATACAACTGCACTTACCTGGTTGGACCAACATGACCGGCTTTGGAAGCTAAGAGCCAAGAAGAACCGGTCTAGCCCAGGGTTTTGGTCCAACAAGGGTTGGAATTAATTAGTAGCTTATTTTGTCTTTATTTCATGCCTTTTATTTTCCAGATTTGAATATAGGAGTTAAGATTTCTTTCCTTGCATTGGTTTCCTTTTGTGGTTGCTTCCTAGTTTAGGGCCATATACTATGTTAGTAGAGCTTTTAATTTCATGTCTTACTTTTCTATATGTTGGCTGTAACCGATGGACATGGAGAGTGACTTCGATTATTGAATGAAATTGGTTGGATTTGTGCAATGTCTGATTGTGTGATTCCCCTCTTTCCCCCTTTTCTCTGACATTCCCTTTCTGCACTTAGAGACTCCCCTTGAAGAGGTGCAGGATAATAGGCCGCAGATTCATGGAACACAATATACGTGGTGATGTAGAATTTCCTCGTGGGAGGATGGTAACAACAATACCCCTTCGGAGTTGGAGAATAGCCGAGGAAGATACAACGGAGTCTATGGGGATCAAACTTCCCATGTTGTTGATGATTCCTTGCAAGGGCAATGCATCCAAACACTTTGGGAAGCACAACAAAGGAAGTAGAGCTAGTCAGTACCTCAACAGGGCAGCGAGATGCCAATACTTGAGAGGGCAACTGATTAATGGGATAAGAGGCAGAAAACACAACATCACTCCAGTACTAAGGGGGAACATGGGTCTCCAACATGAGGCACTGGGCCAACTTCAGCAGGTGGCTATTCTTCCTCTCTGCAACCCCATTATGAGCAGCAGTGTCCACACAACTTGTTTGATGGATATTTTCCTTAATCAGCCAATTACACTTTGAACTCCCCATCAGTGTAGTCAGTGCCATTATCAGTTCAAAGGATCCGGACCTTAGGATCAAATTGCGTCTGAACCATCTTATGGAACTGCTTAAAGCATGGAAAGACATCGCTCTTCTGGCGCAATAAATAAACCAAAGTAGTAAGACTAAATCTGTCAATAAAAGTCACAAACCATCGTGTCCAGTAATAGAAACACGATGGGAGGGTCCCTAAACATCATAATGAATTAAAACAAATTGAGTCAAACTTCTGTTATCTGAAATAGGATAAACTTATCTAGTTTGCTTGGAAAAAACACAAGCATCACAAAAGAAATTGTTTGGATTGCATTTTCTAAACAAATTAGGAAATAACTTTTCTAAACAAATTAGGAAATAACATGCCACTTGTATAGTTCAATGAAGGCAGAAGTAGATGCATCTGGAATAGCATTCTGAGAAGTCAATGCTATGGGAGACCGATCAAAGAGGTACAAACCACTCACCACTTTACCACTGCCAATAGTATGATCCATGTTACCAGGTCCTGAAAGCGATAATGAGTAGGAAAGAATGTTACTTTGCAATTTAGATATCGTGTAATACTAATAATGGAAAGAAGGTTAATAGAAAATTTTGGGACATGCAATACAAATGGCAGAGATAACAATGGACTAGGTGAGATGGAACCTTTTTTAGAAACAAAGGAAAGAGACCCATCAGCAACCCAAACTTTTTGGTTAATTGACAGAGAAGAGTAAGTATCAAAATGTTTAGGAGAGCTAGTCTTATGGTCAGTGGCACCTGAGTCGATAATCCAAGAAGGGGATTCAATCGATGCACAATGGCCACCAAACTAAATACCTGTGTTTGAAGCAGGATTAGAGGAAGCTGGTAGGAAGTAGCTGAAGCCGCAAAGGAGGAAGCAGTGTTGAGTTTGGTCATTAGTTGATGCAAGGTTTGCAACGCTTCCTGGGAGACAGATGATTCCTTGGGAATGTCATCAGAAGCCTGATTGGCAGCAGCATTGGACCGTTCTTGTCCACGACCATGGGTATTGGCTGGTTTACCATGTAACTTCCAGTAACAGTCCCTGGTGTGACGTTCCTTTCCACAATAATCACACTTGACAATCTCCTTTGTGGGTCTAGGAGGGGCATCCTTAGTTTGATTCCCAGAACCAGAGTAAAGGAGCAAAGCGATCATGTATAACAGGTGAAAGCATAACATTGCGACGAGTATCCTCAGATTGAACCAGGGCATAAGCCTGTTATAGGGAGGGAAAGGGAACCATACTCAAAATATGGGCCAGATTCTGATTAAACTCAATATTGAGTCCAACAAGAAACACTTACACATGAATTTTATCTTCCTTCTTAGCAACGATAACAATATTAGTTTCGCATGTAAGAGCAGGGTCATCATAAAAAACCAACTCTTGACCTTTGAGAGTAGAGTAATACTGTGGAAGAGAGAGTTCCTTCTATTTGGTGTCGTGAATCTGTTTCCTTAACTCCTAACACTGGGCAACATTGCCTACCTGAGAATAGGTATCCTTGGCAGCTTTCTAGATATTTGGAGTAGTATCCAGTAAGAGATAGTTCCAAGCAATAGTAGGATCCATGGAATTGATGAGATAGGACATAACATGAAAGTTGTCTGTCTCCCATTTGGTTTGAGTTTGATCAGCAACAATAGGCTTTTCTCTTGACACCAGTACTGTAACCAAAAAAACCATGAGCACCAATAGCCAAGAAGCATGAATGAGACCATATCAAATAGTTGCTCCCATGAAGTTTAGTGGAGCTAGGGAGGAAAGAAGGGAGTTGCAAATGAGTAGTCCCTTCAGATCCGGTAGATGCAGTGGTAATCTCAGACATGTTTGCTAATAAAAAAGTGGGTCTCAGACATTGTCCCTAGGATAGCACGGGAATCTTTAACAACTAGAGAACAGAACCCTGATGCAGATCATCTCAAAAAGGAGATAACAAGGCATGAACTCTCGGTGAGAAAGATCACAATCAATCACCGAGGGACAGGAGACAAGCGGAAGCGACGGCGGAGGCCCTAGAGGAGCTGGTGACGGAAAGGCCGAGCGCTGGTGAGGCCTAGTGGGAGCGAGGGCAAGCGGTGGTGAGGGCTGCTAGCGATGGTGAGAGAGGGGCGCCAGCGGTGGCGTGATGGGCAGTTCAGGTTTGAGAGAGAGAGAGGGTTTGCTCTTGTGCAAGGCATTAGGGTTAGGATCCTAGAGGTGATCCTAGCTTTGATACCATGTTGATTTGGGGAATAGAGCTTAGGTCTCATAGAGATCAGCCCCTCTTTATTTATAATGGAGAAGGGAATATTCCAGGCCATTACAAGGACCAATTAAACCCTAATGGACGTATGTACCTGTTTGTTTGGATTCTAGAATGACCCATGAAACCCATTATTACAACATGTGTACATGCAAATAAAATAGCACTAGGATTTATTTTCTGTTGGGAAATAATGCCAATACAGCTTCTGTTTTTATTGCTGTATTTTTACGGAATCTCATGGTTCTTCAAGAGGAAACCTTGAAAATTAATGCTTTTATATTTTTCTTTTAGGGACTCAAGGCTCTTATTTTGGAGAGGATGGGAAAACCTGATGAAGCTTTATCTATTTGCTTAAATGCCAGAGAGAAATTATATTCAGATGAAGCTGCTCCCATTGATGATCTCACTCTCAGCACTATACAGATTGTTTTCCAACGTCTTGATCGATGTCAGTATGCACTTCTATTCTGATATATGTATGTATGCATGCATGTGTCAGTGTTTTCATCTACGTTGGATATTTTTGTTGCATGTAACAGTGGATCTGGCTACTAGTTGCTATGAGTATTGTTGTGGTAAGTTTCCGAACAACTTGGAGCTGATGATGGGTCTATTTAACTGCTATGTTCGTGAGTACTCATTTGTGAAGCAGCAGCAGGTGTGGTGTTGTCCAAGAAAAGTTCTTTGCCTTTTTTTTTTTTTTGGTGGTGTCAACTATATTTTTTCAGGGTTAGGATTGGTTTCATATATGTTTTTTCCCCTTTGCAGACAGCCATCAAAATGTACAAAGTTGTTGGTGAAGAAAGGTTTTTGCTCTGGGCTGTTTGTAGTATACAGTTACAGGTTTTTTTCTTTTCCTTCTATCTTCTCCCTGTTCTGAATGTGTATGATCAGTGTGGATCCAGTAGTAGTCAAATCCTCAGGGGGGCGACTCATATCTCATAAGTGGTAATTAAGTGCTCTCCCTAAATTAGTTCTCCTCCTCTCCGAAAATCTAACTTCTTTCCTTAATGGAGGGCCTCTTAAAATTTCTCCTGTTTCTAATGGTTTCATTTACTGAATTCTCTCTCTCTCCCTCTCTCTCTCTCTCTCACACACACACACACACACACACACACAAGTGCACAAACACATGTAGAAACACTGACATTCAGATGTAAATCTCTCCCTTTAAAAGAAAAAAAAAGCTTTTATGGTCTATGAAGTCCGGAACTGAAATATACCAGATAATCTTTCTCTTAACTAATTCCTAATTAAAAAAAAAAGAAGTAAAATGTGTGGAAGCTTTTATATTATTGCACAAGTCCTCAAATCCTAGAACTACTTCCCTCATAATTCAAAATGCCACTTAAACTAATGTAGGAATATGGAGCCTTAACCTACAGTAGGATCTCAGGTGTTCTCAATAAATCTCTATTGCAGTAGAAATATAAACAAAATAAAAGATGATAAAGAAGAAGAGAAGAAGGATAGGGGGCTAGTCTCTCTTAGGCTTGGTTCTCTCGCTCACGGCCTCTCACCATTTCTTTGGTTGCTCACCAATGGCATCTCACCATACTCTCTCATAGAGCAAAGCACACAGCTATTTTTTTTTTTCCAATCTTGTTGCTACCGAAATCCAGCAGCCACTATCCCTTATTTTATAATAAAAATTGAGTACAACAATTGGATCCTTCCATGGGTGGAAAGGAAGCCGTTACAACTGGACATTATCCTAATTAAAAACTAATTACAAATCAAATCAAATGCATCTAGTTAACTGAAATAGAAAGAGTCCTAGGAATAAAAAACTACTAATTGCATAAAGCAGCCTATAAAATAGTAACTAATTTTGTTCAATCTTATTAAACTGCTTGAGATCTCCAAATAAATCTGGAAATACTTGATGACCGGCTGGCCGATACTCCCAACTATGCTGCTGGTTGAATTCTTTATCTGGGCAGAATCGATATTTCCTTGTGCCGACTGGATATCTACCCAAATCTCCAACAAATAAAGAAGTTGTAGGGCCCAATCGATAGGCTTGAACTAGATTGCAAACTTACCCGACTTGGCCCACCATGACCAGCCACTAAAAGATAACAAAATTACAAGAATAGCCTAATTAACTCATACCCACATCCTAAGTGATCCTGTAATTTATGCTTCTATACTCCCTTGCTTGAATTCAATTAATTTTTTGTGTTATTGTGGGTTTTCTTGACTGGATTCAGTCACAGCAACTACAAGACCCACTTGATTTGGTAGAGAGCTATTACCTCACCTATGGGTAGGGATATAAGGTGGTGTGGTCAGCTCAGATCACCTTTCAAATATAGATAGGATTCTACCACTGAGTAATAGGACTTGGTATCTCCAGGACTGGTTCCACTCGGGAAATAACTTTCTCCCTTTTCATTATTATTTTCAGGGGCTTCATGAGGGGTGAGGCGGTCATTTTGCCTCCCTCTCTGTCTGGGCGCAGGGCCCATGCTGCCTTTCAGGCTCTTTTTCCTTTCTTTTTTTTTTTTTGCAGAGAATTACTGCTCTTAATGCTCCCGCATCAATGTAACTAACAGTGCAGAAGGATCTGATGTTACTTTTAGCTGTCTCCCTGTCCTTGTATAAACCTTCAAAGACCTCTGCATTTCTCTCCTTAAACAAGTTCTTGATTAACAAGCAAAGCAGAAGGTAGAAACTGTAATGGGTTACTGAACTCCCTAAAGTAGAGTTGTTAGAAATCAGAAAATCAGGTTTACAGGTAAGTAGGAACTTAGACTGCAATTAGGAAATGTTAATAACCTGAATAAAACCAATCTGTTTGACCTCAAATTTTAGTTGCAGGTTCTGTTTAATAGGTACAGAGGGCCTGCAAAATCTGTTTCAGTTCTGATGGCTGGATTATAACAACAACAACCACTCAGCCTTATCCCAACTAAATGGGGTTGCCTACATGGATCATTGCCCTCCAATTGGCTCTATTTGACGTTATACTAGATACAAGGCCGAAGCTATGCATGTATTTATTTACCGCTTATCCTAAGGTCATTTTAGGTCTGCCCCTAGCTCTTTTAGTTCCTTCAATCTGAATCAAATTACTCCTCTATGCTGGAGCATCCAAAGGCCTCCGTTGAACATAGTCATGCCACCTCAAGCGACTTTTTGTAGCTTATCATGTATCAGAGCTACCTACAAATTAGCTTGAATATGATAGTTCCTTACTTTATCCTTCCTAGTCTTGCAACTCATCGATCTTAACATCTTCATCTCTGCTACACTAAGTTTATCTACATGGTGCTTCTTAACTGACCAACATTCTGCTCCATGCGTTATAGCTGGTCGTAAAACTGTCCTATAAAATTTTCGTATAAGTTTTAAAGGAATATGCCGGTCACAACACTCCGGACATACCTCTCCACTTCATCCATCCTATTTTAGTTCTTTGTGAAACATCATCCTCTATATTGCCTACTTTATTATTTGATCGAGCCCATTATCCTAAAATAATCACCTTGCCGCACTTCCTTCTCATCAATTTTCACCACCTGATTATCCATCCTCATGTAACTAAAGTTACACATTCACAGAACACTTAAGGAAACTCGTCTTGAATGTCTCTTGTTAATTCATCTATGATAAACGCAAACAAATAGGAGCTTAAAGTTGATCCTTGATGTAACCCAAATTGTATTTGGGAATTCATACCTTGACCCCCACAGTTCTTATACCAGTCACTGCTCCATCATACACATCTTTTATTATGTCCACATATTTAATTGAGACACTTCTCATCTCTTGTACTTGCCAGATTAACTCTTTAGAGATTGTCATAAGCTTTTTCTAGGTGAATAAAGACCATATGGAGATCCTTCTTGCAATCTCTGAATCTTTCCATGAGTCTCATTAGTAAATCAATAGCTTCTGTTGTGGATGTTCTTGGCATAAAACCAAATTGGTTAATAAGAGTTTAGGTGAGTTCTAATAACCCTCTCCCATAATTTCATAGTATGACTCATTAGTTTTATGCCTCTATAGTTATTGCAGCCTGAATATCACCTTTATATTTGTAAATTGGAACCACAATCCTTCTCCTCCATCATTTGGCATTTTCCTTGTGCTCATAATCTTATTAAATAATTTGGTTAGTCAAGATAAACCACAAATTCCTAAGCTCTTCTACACTTCTATTGAGATCTCATTTGGGCCTTAGGCCTTGCCTACTTTAATCCTCTTTAAAGCTTCTTTTACTTTTGACACCCTGATTTTTCATATGTATCTATGACGTGGTGTTTTAATGTGTAATGTAGTCTTCTAGGACACTTTACTCAAAGTGTATTCATTTAGTAGACTGCAGAAATAAAATTTCCATGCCCCGTAATGTCCTCATCCATTATTAGTACTTTACCATATGCACTTTTAAAACATCTAACATGGTCGAGATCTATGCTCTTCCTTTCCCTCATTTTAGCTATCTTATAGATAGCTTTTTCCCTTCCTTTGTGCTTAGATTAGATCTCAATAAAGATCATATTTTGTCGCCCTTGCTTTTCTCACAATCTTCTTATAAGTTTCAAGTAAATGTATTATAAATTATAGAGAAAACCTAGTTCAACTAGGAAAGCTTCAAATTGTAGAATCAACGGAAAATTTCAGATGATTGAAAAGAGATTTCAATTGAGATATTCTGTGAATTAAAATAAGGAAAACAGATTTTGAAAATTGAGTAGAAGTTGAATTGAACTAGGGAACTAGAATTCAATTAAAATTTGAGTCCTAAAACTGAAACTAGAATGCAAGAGCAAGTAGGAAAATCGATATCAAGAACTTGGTTTAGTCAAGTCAGCAACTTGAACTTGAATTTATGCACAAACCTAAAACTGAAATTGATAGAAGAATGGTAAGTTGCAGGGTAGAGATTGAAGAATTTTTTACTCCTGACATGACTAAAAAAAGCATAAACCAACTGATAATCAAACTATCTATTTAATTAACCAGTAAAAGACTTGAAAACAATTCCTATCCTAACTGGAACTTCAACTTAAAAAATTTAATAAAGTAAATCCCTATTCTTAAGTCATATCCTTATTTTAGGCCCATTGAGATGGCCTATTACGATGAAAACCAATTGGACCAAAGCCTCAACATGTAGAGATCCTAACCAAGGCTTATTTCCTCTAAGATTAGTCCATTTTCTGATTTATCTGCAACAAACTGCCATGCAATCTTTTCTTTCTTCCCCATGCTTTTGACATCCAGCATAGACAAGTTACTTCTATGTGCTTGGAATACCAAAGTTGTTACAGAAAATCTTCAAGAATCTATACAATTGAGTCCAGGTAAGCTATTTTTACGATTATGATAATTTAGAATTTCTACCCATAGAGCAAGTAAAGAAGTAGACCAAAAATAGTACTTGATTTGGATATGGATCATAGAATCACCAAAAACTTGGTCCAATAAAACAAACCTATGCTTACAGGAGATTCTATGATATCTGCCATGTCAACTTCACATAGAGCTAGAAGATGAAATTACTAAAGAGATCTTATAATGTATTGTTTAAGAGATTAGTTACTAGTCTCATTCGAATGTCAAAATTTGAATTAGATGTACTCCCTTTCATGCATGAGTAATTCTCTTGAACAATCTATGAAGATGCAGATTAACGAAGAACTCGTTTATTCATCTTCTTTAGAAATTCCAAAATTAATTCATATGATAAAATGTGTTAAATTGAATTCTTGCTGACTTCTCCAAGATAAATGCATATCCATTTCAATGAATGACAAGTTGGTGGTATATTTTTTGCTTTCCTTGCAAGAAAAGATTACAATGATGATATTTGACTGACAAAATGGTTGACTGAGAGAATATTTTTGTCCAGTCCTCCAGTGGCATTCTGAGTTAGATCGATGTCTGTGCTGACCACTATGATTCCTCCCTCCTGACAATTGGGGTTATAGTCTAAGTCAATGATGTTGCATCTAGTTTGTATCTGCATGAATTTCCATTTATACATTCTTTTAATTATCCTTGGAACAGACTCAGAGAATATAAGATGGTGCTACATGCAGAAACTTTCCTTCTTTTTAAATAGTTTCTTTTGAATCAAGTTCTTATTGAAATAAGTATTTCAACTGTTTTCTGATGTCTGAGAAGTTTTTAATTTCATTATTCTTAAAATGCTGATTTTATTGCACCCATCCTCTGTCCCAGAAAGGATGTGGACTATGCCCCTTCTATTCATTTAGATTGATTATTCTTACAGAAGATATCTATAAAATTGCATGTACTGTGTGCTTTGGAGCATCTTGTAGGTGTCCTGCGGAGATGGGGGGGAGAAGCTGTTAGGTTTGGCTGAAGGTCTGCTTAAGAAGCATGTTGCTTCTCATAGCTTGCATGAGCCAGAAGGTGAGCCCCATTTTCCACTATCTTTTTTATCATAATCAAATGGGTTGAAAATTTGTGTTTCTTTGCGCAATTATTCATGAAACAGTTATTTTATGTGCAGCCCTTCTTGTTTATATTTCTATCTTGGAACAGCAAGCGAAGTATGCTGCTGCTATTGAAATTCTCTCTGGGAAATTGGGATCTCTTATAGCAATCGAAGTTGATAGGCTCCGCATGCAGGTACTTTCTGAAGCATTTTTTTTCCTGAATTATTATTGTAATAATATTTTGCTCCCCCCCCCCCCCCGCCCTGAATTGCCATTGCAAAATGGGTTTTCTTGCCTTGTTTCTAATTTCTGATTTTCCCCATTGCTGTAGGTAAATGCTTGATGTTGCTTTATCTCCATGGATTTCCATTTTATCATAGTAGATCATTAATCAAGTAGTTCTGTGCACAAAGAAAAAGTTAAAATGCACACTCCCTTGTGCATTGCATAACCGCTATGAGTTCACACCTTTCAGTGCACACATGCAAGAAAATTGGCTAATTATCCTGTACTTTTCTCACAATTTGGGTATTGGGATGCATTATTCAGTTATTTTCTCATTATAATCATTTGTGTCTATTTTCTGGAAGGCTTGCATCTTGTCTCTTTTTTACCTGATCAAGCCTCCGCTTCATGCTGCCAATTGTTTGCATTGGCGAATCATTTTACTGGCTTGTTCTGTGATAAGATTAATTGAAGACAACATACTTCATCTGTGGCTTTTAAGTGGTGTGCTATTACTGATTTAATTTGAAAGCTGAAAGGTTCACTCTCTATTATTGCATGAGTAATAGGATAATATAAATATGCACTTGCATGAATGCTTAAGAAAACATGGGAGTATCTTCTGCATGAATTTCTATGCAAGAGTATAAAAATTGGCTATTTTCCCCGAGTTTTCTGTTTTTCTCTGAGGAGGGATGTTTGTTTGACTCCACTATCATATCTCAGATGCCTCATATGAAATGGTATTCCCTTTTAATATAAAAGAAAAGAGAAATGCATTACTAATTGCCATATTAGAACTATACCTGATTAGATAATATTCATGTTCCTCATAAAGATGTGTTTCGTTGAGCTGGGGCCAGTACATTTCCTCTCAGAAGTAGATGGCAATGGTGTGGGTCAAAAGACCTACCTTTTCCTGTTCATACTGCTTGGGGTTTGGTGTGGCCTTTGCAGTCTTATAGATCGGTTTTGTATTAAAAAAAACAAATGGACACACCCTGTGCTGCTTTGCTTACATGGCCTTGCCCAATTATCTTTCATGCATGGGGGAATGTGTTGGGTCAAGGTTGGTCGATATTAATAGCATAGTTGTCAAGGCGACTAGGCAACCTTAGGCACTGGAGGGTCACCTAGGTGAGAAGGCACCCTAGGCATGCAATAATTGATTGATTATATATAATATTGCAATGATAATTTTATATAAATATGCTTATATGCAACATAGAAGCTATATCAATGTAATATGATATATCTATGCGAGTAGTGACCTAATATGAGAAAGCCAACATATTAATAAACAAAGCATTATAATATTACTATATTCATAAAAAAAACAAAGCAATAAATAATTCAACATAAACTCATGAAGTGTCACCCAAGAAAGAGCCTGGACGACTAGGTGATGCCTTGACAACATTGATTAATAGTGCCAGGTTACTAGTAGAACCCGCGACTGCTGCCATCCCTACCTGGTGGGAAGGCTGCAGTTGCTTTTTCCTCCCAAGATTTTCCCTGGTGGGAGTTAAAATCAGGTCTTTTGCTGTTTCTTCCATGCGCTCTGCGTAGAATATTATATCTTCATGGAACCAAAGACATTCTAGGTTTGCAGCAACTGTTGGATCATTCTGTCAAGCTAGAAGGGGCTCCGCCCTAGTGCAATGAAACACTAGCAACCTGCCAACTTCTTTAGCTCATGGATACCAAAGTGGCTGGAATAAAATAATAATTTGGTAATAAATATGGCGGCTTCACTGAGAAAAATAATTCCATTTATTGCTTTTGCAATAAAATCTTTTTGTTACTCATAATGGGGAAGAGTGGATGCTTGAGTGATAAATTATGTATGCTTTGATATGTCTTTGTCATTAATGTGATTACTTAAGGAACAAACAACTTAGAATCACATATTAGCAAGGCCAAGTACTTGATATGATTAATAAATCATGTGGGCTAAAATATATATTTTTTTCCACACTGTCCTTGTGGGAAACCTTTCTTCCTTTTTTCTTGTAAATATTTAAATTACATGTTCTTGATGGGTTTGCTAGCTTTAAATTTGTTGTTTAATAGTACCATCAGTAGTAGATTATGATATTTTGTCATGATTCTAAGTTATCTTTTACCTCTGCACTGTTTGACTTTAAGTTGACAGGGGAGACTTCTAGCTCGGGTGTGTGACTATGCTGCTGCTGTGGAGATTTTCCAGAAAGTTTTAGAATCATGGTATGATTATGGAAGCTTGTGTTTGTATGAGGAAACTTTTTCTGCAAAGCCATAAACCTGCACTTGGTGATATTTTCTTAAATGTGTGATGGACTGAAAGAGACTTAGAAGGAGGATATGCTTTGGGGACAGTGGTTCATTTTATTGTTTTGTGTGTGTGTGTGAGGGAGAGATCATAATAATAAAATTTTCAAATAAGGAAGGAAAAAGGTGGAGACAAGCGAGCCAAAACTCACAAGACTCTCTCCTCCCCATTACAAGAGGGTAGAATGCAAAAAAAAAAAAAAAAAAGGAAAAAGAAAAAAGAAAAAGAAAAAAATCAAGAATGACATTTGATTTTTGCAGTCTTTGGTTTCAACAATGTTTGCACAAAGCTTATGTATGCTGGTGTAGCGGAGGGCAGGTTCCCATACAAATAACAACATACATACCAATTTGTTTAGTTGAAACTTTTTTTTTTTGGGTGATTTAAAAAATTCATTACCAAAAAAGAAGAAAATATACAACCCCTTTAGAGGGGAGGGGGAGAGAAAGAGCAAAATCCCACACTCAAGTGGAGGGCCTATTCCTGATGATGGAACAAGAGAGCTCCCAGGAATTTACAATATGGAAATTTCTAGGGGAGGGACTAAAAGTGGAAGAAAGATGAGAAATCTTGGCCTTGACATCAAAAGAGATGGAGCCTCAGATCTTATCCAAAGAGCGAGAGTTGGAGTTCCATTCCCTATCATTTCTTTCCATTCAGATTTGATTTATGGTTGGATAGAAGGCGAGCTTTCCCACAGTATCACAAATAGACTTTCCCTGAAAAGTCATATCAACCCAAATCCATTCTCTATGGAATGGGAGAATTCTTCAGTTGGATGGGCAACACTTGCCAAGGATCCCTTTCCAGATGGAGGATGAGACAGTGCAGGGAAACAAGAGATGCTCAGCACTTTTAGGTTCCATACAGCAAAGGGTGCACATTGGGTCCATTGGGATGCCTCTGAGGATGAGGAATGAGTGAATAGGCAAAGAGTTTGTGAAAACTATCCAAGTCGTGAAGCTTTGGCGGGGGATGTGATGCTTGAACCATATGAGATTGTTCCAAGGGGAGGGCTGACCATGATTTCTGACAAATTCCCAAGCAGCCTTTGAAGAGAAGAGCTTGGAGGAGGAGGGCAACCAGAGAATAGAGTCTTGCCTATACCTTTGGGAATCCGAGATGACAGGCAAGAAGCTCCAAATTTTATCGAGCTAGGGCGTGGATTGAGTTGGGGGGGGACCAATTGCCAGAGGATAATGGTGCTTCACTTCTATTCAAATTCTTAATTCCACATCTTCACTAGCATTCGAATAGAGGCAGCAAAAAGGAGGGACTGCAATCTGACGCTGATGGAGGAATGACTGTGTGGGGAGGCACTGAGAGAAAACCCTCCATACAATGAAGCGATGGGGATTGTGGGGATACGACTTGAACCAAGCCAAGTTGCGCTACATTTCAATGCAGCCACGTGCCCTGATGAGGTCATAAGCTGACTTCGCGTTGAAGAGACCCGACGATGAAGTAGACTAAGAAGCAATATCACCACTGCTAATGGGCCTTCTGGGTATGTTCGGCGAAGCATTCCAAATGGAAAACAGAGTGGGAAAGGGAGGGGGGAAGTCCAACTGTTAGACCGAATGATGCCTGATATCATATCCAGACCTATAAATAACTCCATAACCAATTGAGTGGAGACAAATCCATATGGGCCAATGATCTAAGTGATCTAACAAAAATTTCGTGGAAGCCCCATCGTCAATCAACAATTAACAGTCCCGCAGACAAGATGATGGAGATTTAGGATCTTGTTCCAGACTTAGGAGGCATCAAAGATTAGAGGAACAATCCAAATGAAGTCATTACGCGGGAGGTGAGAATAGACCCAATCAACCTAAATACTCTTCCGTTAGCCGCTAGCTTCCATATTAGATTGAGGATACCTGATTATTGTCATATTTCATTCTTCTCAGGCCAAGACCCCCTCATCATTTTTAGGAAGGCAAACAGACTAACGGAGGACCAATTGATCGGACGAAGAAACTCTGGATGTTTCGCAACCCTTCCAAAGAAAGGTGTGAATGTGAGACTCCAACTTCGGAATAGTGAATTGGGGAGACCGAAGATGCCAGACCAATTAATGTAAGAGGATTAGAGGATGGAACTAATCAACTCAAGAAGGCCGGCATAAGAAAGCAGCTTGCCCTTCCAAAGCTAAAATATCTTATCTAAGAGACCCAGAATGGGACTGCAATGGTGAATAATCAACCTTTCGGGGATCAAAGGTAAACCAAAATACTTAACCGGAGACAACCCAAGGAGAAACCGGATTTTTCAAGTAAGTATGACTTAAAATCCTGAGAAACCCTAGCTAAGAACAAAAGGGATTTAGAGTGGTTGATGCGAAGGTCATGCATGCTTTCGAAGTGATGTAAAGAGGACATCATGGACTCAACCAATGAGATATTGGCTTTGGAGAAGATCAGGAGATCGTCAACAAAGGTAAGATGGGAGATCTTAAGAGTCTTACATTTCAACATGGGGGAGATGAGACGTTGATCCATACAAAGATTAGATGCTTTGGGAAAGCACTTAAAGAGCTAAAGTAAAGATGTATGGGGATAAGGGGCAGCCTTGACATAGTGGATGCAAAGAATCCGGTATAGCTACCATTAATGAGCACAGAGAAGAGGGGGAGGAAATGCAAATTAGGGGTGAAACAGGTCTGGGTTGGGCTAGGTTTATTAAAACCCTAACCCAAACCTAGGTCCCCAAAACTCAACCCAACCCTAACCCAACCCTACCGGGTTCATGCTCAAGCCCAACCCTGTAACGCCCCTGGCCCCATTAACCTTGCACAATATTGTCCTCTTTGGCCCATGGGCCTCAAGGCTTTAAAACGCGTTGTACTATGTTAAGGAGGCTGGAGGTTATTAACTAGCCCAGTAATCTCTCTAGGCGATGTGGGACTAAAGTTTACACATCCTCACTGATCTCCCAAACCCCCTGGTACCTGCCATATTCTTGGTGGGGATACCTCACCAATCTCCCAAGCGGGTCTGGTACTTGCCGTATTCTTGGGTGTCACAAACCCTATCGGGCTCAGGGTTAGGTAGGGTTGGGTCGGGTTGACCCTAGCTGGTCTTCTTAGTGGAATCACATTCTGATAAGTGCTAAGAGTCTAAAGAGAAAGAGTCCCTTCTACTAATGAAGTTCTTTTGTTGGTTTTCAAAAGCTTAGGAAAGCTTCCTTGTCTTTAGTTACTTCATTCATCCATACAACAGGATACAATGACATTATGGGCTGAGTTAAATCTTGGCCACAATGGAAGTCCAGGTTGAGAATTGTCGCCAAATCCCCAAATGGGTCAAGCCGAACCCAAAAAAATTAGGCAGGTGGAGTTGTTTTCTGTCAATATGTGCAATGTTCCAGTGTAAAAAAAAATTCAACATTTTCAATTCTAAATTTCAATAATTCCATTTACTACAATAGAGAACTCAAAAGGGAACGCAAATTCTAAAGGAAGAGAGAAACAAGACTTGTTCTTCAGTTAAAAGTTTAAGAAATTAAAGTCCAATGTTCATTGTCATCAAGAAGACACCATAAACAACCATGAAACCAAATAGTCCAAATCTGTATCCAGATAGTGACCTATCAAAAAAAAAAAAAAAAAAAGAAGAAGAAATGAGATAGCAAAATAATAAATAACCAAAGCAAATGGAGAATTAAAAATTCTCATACAAATTAACAATAACAACACAAAAACATCAAAGGTCTCTCTCTTGATACCTGATAAATAAGGTAGCTTACTTTAAGTCATCAGACGCTCCACATCCCTCTAGCTTCATGTGTATACTGATGTTGACTGGGCAAGCTGCCTTGATGATCGCAGATCTACTAGTGGCTATTGCATATATTTGGGACCCAATATGGTATCATAGAGCTCTAAGAAGCAACACACTGTGGTTCGCTCCTCAACGGAGTTTGAGTACAAGGGCCTTGCCAATGCTGCAGCTGAACTATTATGGCTTCATCAACTATTGCTTGATCTTGGAGTTTCATTTTCCCCACCAATGCTTTACCGTGACAACATTGGAGCCACCTATCTGGCGGCTAACCCTCTTTTCCATGTATGTACAAAGCACATTAAAATTGACTTTCACTTTGTACGTGAACATGTGGCCAATGGTAGTCTCTGTATATGGTTTGTTGCTAGCCCGGACCAGATAGCTAATATCATGACCAAAGGGCTACCTATCCCGCACTTCTGCAATCTTAGGGATAAGCTTGTTGTCTGTTCACGGCCGCTTCGCTTGCGGGGGCGTATTACGGATATCCCGCACACAGCAGATATTCCATACACAAGAGATGTCTCACACACAAGAGACGTACTCCAGTGCAAGTCTTCTCTCCTATGCAGTTCTGTAGATAAGGATCCACAGTAATAATCAGGGTTAGACTCAGGGCGGGTCAGGGTCGGGGTAGGTTTTCTATGTGATGCAGTACCAACAAGGGTTTACACAAGGAGAACCAAGACCAAGGTCGACCCAAGTGGCTGACTGGGTCGACCCAGATCTGGCCCAAGTCAGCCCACGGCTTGGGCTGCTAATGGGGTTACTAATTAGTTATTTAATTTCTATTTTGAAGTCCTAAATTAGTTTCTAATTTCAAGTCATTGTTAGTTTCTAATTCCTGTCAAGACTAGTTTCTATTTTCATTAGATTCTAATTTCCAGTTTTAGTAACTTCTTGTAATCAGTTTTTAGTAACTCTAAGTTACTATTACTTGTAAACCCTCCCCATCATTATAAATAATGATGATGGCTCTTTTAATGAGCCACGATTTTGACTAATAAGAAAAAAAACAACTCTCTTGTTGCTGCCGCTAGGTAACCCTGGCTGTTCCTTGTGTTTGATCAAGGCCTAGGGATTGGTGTTTGATCCAATCGACACTCTGTGGCGAGAAGTGCAAGTGGATTGCTATTATTTTCTGGTTTTCTTTATTGGATTATCTTCTCCGGCAGAACAGGTAAGTAACTGAACCATTCTGCAGAAATTTTCTGGGTTCTGAATCTTTGTTCTTCCCTATTCTGTCGGCCTATTCTGTTGGGAGTTCTGGCCACCCGATGGCCTTATGATTTTGGTTGATTGTTAGGATCAACCAGAGGAGGACTCGATCCAAGTTTGGTGCTGATCAGACCATGGTTTGTCTGGTTCTAAATTTTTTTCAATTCTGCCGATAGTGTTCTCTGCCCAGAATTGATTTCTGTTTTCTTTAATCTGTGTTGAAGTGACTGCTGTTTTTATTCTCCACTGAACTGGACCTTCTAATCAGTAATTAGATTTGTTATTAGTTCCTTAATAATACTTTACTGAAGTTCCAAAAATTACTGCCAGATCTCAGAATCTGCTGTCAAAATCAAGTTCTGATTTGGTTCTCTATTCCTGAGAGGTTTTTATTCTAATTGGACCTTATTCAATACTCTATTTCTGTTGCTGAAATTCTATTTGTTAGTGCAAACTCTGCTACCTGAAATTCCAGATTCTGGATCTGATAATTCTGGTTTTTTCAAGGACTGTTGACTGGTTTAGGTTGGACTGTTGTTGCTGTCTACTATTGGGTGGTTATTGGTTGTTCTTTGGTTTAACTTTCCTGTAGTCTTCGGTCTGGTTTGGTGGTCCAATCCATCCCTACATTACTATGCCTCAACCCAGGCCCGGCCCAACCCCACACAGGGTTGGGTTGGGTTGAGCCTGGTTGGCCCTCATAGTTGGGTTAGACAGGGTTCGAGCTCAAGGCGGGTGATGTAGATAAGTCACTTGGGCTTATTTTATTGTAAATAAGCCTTAGGTTGTGTTATGTATGTGTTGGGTCTTTGATCCCATGAGTTTTCTTTGAAATGGGCTACTTTAATAGGCCTAAAATATGGGTAGAAGGTAGGAAAACGGGATTTTATTCATTAGTTTAATTAGTTGCTATTTAATTCAATAAAGGCCCATTAGGCCATTAGTTGGTTGTAAAGTCCTATATGGACTATTAGTTAGTTAGTCCTACTCCATGTTGGAGTCATAAAGTCAAGTCCTAGTCCTATTTTGAATTCCTAGTTGTAGTAGGAGTGTCTAGTCCTATTGGGAAACTAGCTCCTAGTTGTAGTGAAAGTTTGCATTTATGAAAGAAAGTTTGCAACTAAATGCTTAGAGCAGCTGAGATAGCTGTGGATGAGAAGCCCAGGCTGAGATAACCACTTCCTTTATTCTCTTTCGCCCTTCTCAACCCTCCATCTATTTTATTTTTCTTTTTTTATTTTATTTGTTATAACATTCAAGAGATATAATTCAGATTCTGATAAAAGTCTGCAGAAATCAGAACCGATCAGCAATCCTAGTGGGAATAGGAGAGAGATCGATCTCCTCTCTTTCTCTCTTCTGTACTCTGTTCAGCCAGGTCTTCAATTAGGGTATTCCAGGCCTTAAAAGGGTCCCACGATCCTTACCTAGTCACTGTTGGATTCATTCGGCTGCTGTTCTTGAAGGTTCTTCTCAGTTTTCTCTCCTATGTCAGAAAATCAAGAAAGCTTGTAACTTCACAATCAGCCGTCAAAATCCTCTCAACTTTGGGGGTTTTTGTACCCTTCCTAGGGACCATCTATGCCCAAGAGTGCAACTCAATCGGACTCCTACAGCCCTTGCCGCACCTCTCTCTCTTTAGCTCTATAACAGGTCTTTCTCTCTCCTATTGGGTTAGGTTTTGGGCTGGTTTTGCTCCTATATGGGTATTGTATCCTTGGGGATTTATTTGATGGTATTATTTCTTTGTTTCTTACTCCTATTTGTATTGTTTAGGGTTATAAACTGCGGAGTCAATTACTTGTAATCTAGCCCTGCATTAGCGGGTTAGGGCGGGTTTGAATCGTCAGGGTTAAACTTACACCCTAATGCAAATGGAACCATTAAGAGGTATAAAGCAAGGTTGTTTGGAAAAGGCTTTACTCAAATCTATGGCATTGACTACTAGGATACATTCGCTCTTGTCACCCCAAAATCTATTTGAGACTTGTTGGAATACAAATTAATCTCTCATACTCGACCAGATAATGCATATGATATAGGGATTGTTACCTTGTTTTTACATGATCCACAGATTGAACATCTCCAAGGCAATATATTGGATTCTAAGGTACTTGAAATCAACCTTTGGGACAAAGATAGAAATGGCAAAGGTGTCTTGGGAACTCTTTATCTTTTGTCAAAAGAAAGAAGGGGTGGGGGGAGAAGAAAAAAAAGTGTCCTGGTAATTTTATTCTTGTTGTGTTTGTCTTTTGTTATGGATTACTTGATTTATTAGCAGTGAACCTTTCCTTAATTTTATTTATTTATTTATTTTTACATTTTAGCATTCCATTATTAATCCTTCTTTTATCTGTTGGAGAGAGAGAAGAATGAAAAAATTGCTCAAAGTTTTGTGCATTTCTGTTCTTGAATGATGGTGAGTTCATTATTCTTATCTTCTCATCTTCACGAGTTCAGCCAACCCTTGACAAGTGCAGACTACATTGTCCATTTGATATTTCTTTCAAAGTGGTTTACTGGTGGAAAGATCAAACTAGTTGCTAGGGCATGAATTTACGATTTGGGAGATCCAAATAAGCTCTGGGATAATTGATGCGGCAGTTATGCTTGCCATTTCTCCATGGATACCCTGGAAGTGAAACACTATTGAATGAATCAGAGAATACCAGAGTTATACAAAGTTAAGGAATTGGACTTTATATGCACTCCATTGTCAAGACTGGTAGCACTCTTCCGCTATAAGATTGTCAGGAAAATAAAATGAAATCTGTCCCAATGCTTTAACTTTGCTGGAGGAGGATCAGGATGACATGTGATGCACAGATAAATCACAGATGTAGGCTTATTTTAGTGGAAATAAGCTTTGGGTTGGGGTATGTATGTGTTGGGCCTTTGATCCAATGAGTTTTCTTTGTAATGGGTCACTTTAATGGGTTATGGGCCTATTATATGGGTAGCAAGGTTCGAAATCTTGTTTCGTTTCGGTGCGTTCAGAAACTGAAATTTCGTTTTGTTTCGGCAAAATTTAGGTTTTTTTTTTTTTTTTTTTTTTTTTT
>NW_024868454.1:82725-105016 GCF_013358625.1 Macadamia integrifolia
CAAAAAAAAAAAAAAAAACAAACCAAAATTCCGAAATTTCATTTGAGATTTCGAACCATGCTTATAATCTAGCCATCAGAACCCAACCTAAAGCTTATTTCCACTAAAATAAGCCCATACTTGTGATTTATCTGCATCACCATTCCAAGCCTGACACAAAGACTGAATGACTTGTCAAGTTGTCATCAACATCACAAAATGCTAGGCAATATTTGTTGGACAATGGCTACCCTATATGCATCTTCGTGCTTTGTAGTTTTTAATGTGAAGGTAAGGGCTTTGGATAACTTTATTGTCTAAGCTTTGTCAACTTAATTGATGTAACTTGTATTTGTGATTGTCTATAATGGAGGTACATTGAGAGCTAAATTTTAGGAATATGTGTGGTATGGAAATGCCCTTTATGCTAGATGTCTTTCTAATCTTTATGTATTACATTTATTTGATATATTGATTTTCTGATGCATTGACTTTTATGATGATACAGTGTTGATATGCCATCTTGTTTGGAAGTTTATTCCTTTTGATTCTGCTAATCTATTCTATTTTTTTTTCCTTTTAGCAAATTGTTTTTCCCCTCCTTCCTTTTGTACTGTGCGTTTTCTTGGAAGCCCTGACGATTGGGGGGCTTCCTAAATCGTTTTAGGTTTTTTTTTTTTAGAGATTTATGCTTTGATTGATACATTCCCTCCAGAGTTCATATTTTATTGTGGTTCCTCTATTGAATTGTTGTTATATAGATGGCTTGTTTTCTTCCTCCTATAATGTTGGTTCTCTCGTTTGGCAGCCCTGATGATTGGGAGTGTTTCCTAAATTATTTAGGATGTTTACTGGAGGATGACAGCAGCTGGTGTGGTGGGACCATCAAAGATCAAATCTATCCTCCGAAATTCATGGATTGCAAGTTGTCCCATTTGACAAATGAAGTGGTGCATGTTTATATCTTTTGTATTTTGATGCTTTTATTTTTGGAGTGTTTCATTGGATTCATAACTCACGTTTCCTTACTTTTCTGTTCTTACAATTCTTGATGGACTGTTTGAACTATGAAAATTGGTTCTGCAGTTTGATTCACGCATATTAAAAGCATCATGCTTTGTGCAAAAGTTACGCGAGGAGGCCAACAATGGTTCTATAAGATGCCCTTACTTGGCAACTCTTGAAATTGAAAGGAGGAAGCATCTCTTTGGAAAAGGTGATGACGTCAAAATAAGGGAGGGTTTGTCAGATTACTTTTGCAGGTTCTAATTCAAACTTGCCCTCTCTTTTAATTTTTGTTGTATTCTTGTGTATACAAATTCATATTTCTATCGAAGAATTGTTGTGGCGTTTTATATAATGCAATATATAATTGTTAACAGGTTGTTGCAAGGTTCGAAATTTTGTTTTGTTTCTGTGTTTCAGTGGGTTCAGAAACTGAAATTTCGTTTCTGCGAAATTTTGGCCAAAATGGTGTATTTATTTATTTATTTTTTTGTTTCGGTGGTCAAACGTCCATATTTTGACCTGAAACTTGGTGGGTAACTTATTTTAAGGTTAATAAACATGCTTAGAACATAAAAATGCAAAAATATTAGAACATGACATTGTTTTAGAGTTGCACCTTTGTTTGGCAGCAACCGTCGAATTGTTCTGAAAATTTTACCTGGTTTTGGAGAAAGAACTTTACTTTTCCTAAACTTTGAATGTGTAGATCTTGTAGGAGTCCAATGGAAGTCAAAATGTGTGATGATGTGGCTAATTAGAGGCTTGTTGGAGTGTTTTTCCTTCAAAATATGCAAATGGAACCGAAACCACCGAGACATGCGAGACAGAGTCGAAATTTCGACCAAGATATGGTATTTATAATACATGGAATGTACCGAAACAGGCAAGATACCGAAATTTTGTACAAATGTTATTTCGGGCCTTATTTCGTTTCAGCAAAAAAAAAAAAAAAAAATCGTCTAGATTTCGAACCATGGGTTGTTGGCTATTAGTCTGGGCAGATCCAATGTGTTGTATACTTTTCCCACTTTAACATATTGTAGACTGCGGTATCCTATCTGTAACAAGGGAAAAGTTTGTACTTTAGGATCTGATCAACAGCAGACCAAGGAGTCCACCTGGTTTCTATTTTTACTTGCATGAAAAATGCAGGTAATCAGCTTGAGCTTATAGCACAGAGCTAAAGTTGAAGCAGAAGGTGGGAATGAGAGTTACCTTAGCATTCCTCGTCATATTTATTTGAAAGCTCCATCCGAGCTGGATGGTTGGACACATCAACTGTGATTAAGCCCTGTTCAGATCGGTTTACCTTTAATATAGGTAATGATGTCCTGAACAGATGCAAAGCACAAATCCTAACAAATAAAGCAAAACCTATTAGGCTATAACAGGAGATAAACATCATTTACTCAAGAAACAAGTTTGATCTACATACATAGCAATGGAAGGAAAAAAACAAGGGAAGTAATTCTGTATTGCTCAGAACATTGGCTAGGGATTTTAGAGCTTCCGTACTTCATGAGAATATCAACGGAATATCAGAATAACAAAGTCTGTCCAGCCACATATCCATAAGAGTTAAGTTTTCTTATAGGAACCCCTTGACAAAAATACTTTGGCTGGATTGAGGAAGATTTGGTTCTCGGGTAGAATAGTGCTGGGGTATGTTAGGTGATGTAACAGGTAGTAAACTGGGGTCTTTTGGGTGGAATAGGGTATTGATGTCGGGACCGATTGGAGGGCAAGGATCCATGTGGCCTACCCCATTAAGTTTGCATAAGGCTGAGTTGTTGTTGACTTCTTGTTGTAGCCTTGTAGGGTATTGATGTCAGGGGTGTGTCAGAGTTTATGAACAAGCTGAGGTCTAACTTAAGACTTTTGAGTGAAATAAGCTTGCTGAAATTAACCCAGAAACAGGGTACCGTGATCTGTAGCAATAAGGAATAATAGACAGAAGAAGAACAAAAGAACAATGCTCACCTATTGCTAGCACAGCAACTAGAAATCATACTTTCTTTAATTCTAAACTCATCTCATACAAGTCACTCTTTTCAGATGTCTACCGCTTCTAATAACCAATTGATTTCTTTAATTTATGAGGGCTATGATGTTCCATCATAGACATGTAGCAAAGTCTCTAACGACTTATCAAAACTAAAATATAAGACTCAGAGGAATTCTACTAGGATTATATAGCTACTGGTTGGCTCCTGGAACTAATTGGCCTCCTCTTGAGCTCCTGCTTTACTTTTGCCCAAGATTGGTATGACCCTTTCAAAGCTGCTTTGGGTCTCCACCTCTGGCAGTTCATTATCAACCTGTGACTCCGATTCTGCACAAGTCTTGGATTTTTTCATTTGACTGGTTGAGTACTATTCTTGTCATCTGTTTTAGGGTGTGGGCTTCTTTTGGTGAATCCTTGACTTCTAGTTGAGTAAGTGGTCTAGTTGAGAATGAAACAAGTATTGGGGCCATCTGTCCTTGTCACAGCATCGCCTTAGCATTTAGGCACCTTGGTCGCCTAGACGAGTGCCTTGGACACCTTGCGTTTAGGCCTCCTCCAACGTATGTCGCACCATGCATGACCTACTGACCTTTATTGACTGCTAAATATTGCACCACCACCTACCAATTGCGCCTTGCCGACATCCACCTATCGCTGGACTTCACCATCCGTTGCCTAGCTTTCTAGCCCACAGTCACCCCACTGTTGGCATTGCAAGCCCATATCAGCCCTACTGCAATCATCGCCTGGGCCCAACAACCCTTCCGCCATCGTCACCCTTTGGTGCCTTTGTGCCTTCCAACACTGTTTCTGCCCTTATCACGAGGATTTTTTTGTTTGCGTCTATGATCCGGTAGACACACCCAGCCTCTCTGTAGTTACCTCTATCATTTTTTCAATAGCTTATTACTTCCCTTGATTTTGGCTCTATGACGGAGAGTAGTAAATACTGGCACCTCCTCAGGAGAACTTGAGGGTATTGAGGTGAATTGTGTTGGGACTTATGGCCATAACCCATCCCTTTAGCTAGGTCCAACAAAACTCAATGGGTTTAATTACTTTGCTTGGTTAAGTGCCTGTCTATTGACTATTTGTGATAATCATTTCTCGGGGTACCTGACTGGGACACCCCTATGCCAATCGAAGCCATTAAAAGAAAAATACTTTGTTAGCCAATGATGCACTTGTTATGTCATTTCTCTTCAATTCCATGGAACCTACAATCATCTCTAGCTTTGTTCTTATGAATTCTGCAAAGGAGTGGGATGCTGTGCAATAGACTTATGCCCATACTGGTAATTATACACAAATCTATGAGCTACGTCAATAGTATCGCGAGAATACTCAAAAAGATTTGCCCCTTACGACCTGTTATGCTGCTCTTAATGCTCTTTGGCAACAATTGGATTTCGGATTTCTATCATCTAGTTCCCATGGCTTGTACTATTAATGCGATTGAATTTCTTACCTGCTTGAATCCGAAGTATGATCAAATTTTTGTTTAGATTCTCAGAAGAGACAAGTCCCTTGCACTCCTTTAGGCATAACTTAATTCAACATGAAGATCGTCTCCGTTCTGTCATGATGCCTTCTATTGTTCCTACTTGCGCAACTCTGGTTTCTGCTCCTACAAGCATAGAGTCTTCTGGTGAAGTAAGTTAAATGTGACTATTGTTTATATAGATACGCACCCATGGAGGAATCCATACTCATCTGGGTATACAGCGAGAGATGAACCAGACCCATATTGAGTCTTTGGCTAGTAGGATATTTTAGGAATTTTATTTTCATGCAATCTTTTAATATTTGGTAACTTAGATAGGAGATAGCTACTAGGACTTAGTTTCCAATTAATTTGAGTTTCCAAATTAGAGTAGGTTTCCTCTTAATGTTGCTTTTCTTTTACTATTTAAATGCATGTAACTGTTCAATTACGGACAGATTGAAGAATGAAGTAATGAATTGATATTGTGGTGTGTGCCTACGGGCTGAGTGTGTGCGATTCCCTTCTTTCCCCCTTTCTATTCTAATTCTCTCCTTCCCTAAGGCCCTCCATCAATTGGTATCAGAGTTGAAGGACCCCATCCTCCCTTAATTCTACTGAAACGCAACTCCCTTTCACCTCCCACATTAGCCTTAAGCACCCTGCAAAAGCCTGCCGAAACTCCAGCCCTATTCCCTCCCTTTTTCTCTGACCCTCGATTCCCCCAAAAAAAGAAAGAGGAAAAACAAGAGAGAAAGAGAGAGAGAAATAGAAACAACGTAGCAGAGAGAGAAGAAAGAATAAAAGAAGAAGAAGAAGAAGAGAAGAGAGAGCGAGAGAAAGAAGGAAGACTCATATTTGGAGTTTCCGCAGCAAGCTCACTTCTAATTTCTATGCCTCTTTGTATTGTCTCCGTCCCTCGAAGTCGCGAAGAGCACCGCTGGTTGTCAACACACAAACCGAGTCCATGGATTGTCATTAACTTTCCCAAAGCTTCCGCCATTTTCTCTACAGCTATCCTCTTTGATTCTTCAACGGTGGAAGGAAAGTTTAACACATCTTCTCTCCTAGTTGAGTTCTTCACAGGCTTTTCTGGTTTACTGGAAGGTTGGAGACTTGGAGACGCTAGTCTCCAACCCACGATTGTTTGTTTTTTTTAATTACCCCTTCCATTTCCCATATTACCCAACCCTCTTCTGTTTATTACCTTTTGTCCTTTTTTTTTTTTTTAACTCACTTCTAATTATACCCCCATCCCCACACGTGATATCCCTTTGTTTGCCATCTTTATATAAAAAAAAAAAGAAAGATAAAAAATGCACAAACTTGGCTGATGGATGTAGATTTTTTATTGGATATCTGTCAACAACTGCAATTGATGCGAGAGAAGCTCGATGATATTCAACGACATTGCACGGATGTCAAAACCGAAGCACACTCTACCTTCAACTATGTGATCTCAGCCATTGAACGACAGGTAGATGAACCAGAAGATGAATCACCAGTGGTAGAAGATGAGATAGCATTGTTGGAAGTTGAAGATCAACTTGTGGAAAAATTTAAATCGGTTGATCTCCTCAGTGAACCGATCGATTTTATTTTCCCGAGTCATTACTTCACCTATGAACTTCACGTCGTGGATTTCATAGCATTCGATTATGGTTTTGATGGTGACTTCATACAGGCAAAGATGGATATTGATCGATTGGTGTTGATTCTCCCATTCTACGAAACTTTTGGATGAGTTTTTCTCAACATTGGGGGAATTGATGTAGATACGCACCCATGGAGCGATCCATACCCATCTAGGTATCCAATGAGAGATGAACCGGACCCATATGGAGTCTTTGGCTAGTAGGATATTTTAAGGATTTTATTTTCATACAATCTTTTAATTTTTTGTAACTTAGGTGGGAGATAGCTACTAGGACTTAGTTTCTAAATTAGAGTAGGTTTCCTCTTAATGTTGGTTTTCATTTACTATTTAAATGCATGTAACCGTTCAATTAGGGACAAATTGAAGAATGAAGTTATGAATTGATATTGTGATGTGTGCCTGCAGGCTGTGTTTACGATTCCCTTCTCCCCCCCCCCTTCTATTCTAATTCTCCCCTTCTTCACTAAGGCCCTCCATCAATTTTGGTGTCAAGCATTGATGATACAAAAACGTCCAAGGTAAAAGGTCTGTTAGCCAAGGAATTCAAGATTAAGGACTTGGGATAACAAGGCAACAATCATTATAGCTCATAACCTTGTTCAGCATAATAGGACGAAGCATATTGAGATTGATAGGCACTTCGTTAGAGAGAAGCTCGAGTAAGGCTCAATTTGCATTCCTTTTGCCACCTTCGAGAATCAGTTAGCTAATGTGTTCATAAAAGGTTTAAATTGTAAGGTGTTTCATCCTATTGTATGGAATTTGGGCATGCTAGATATATATGCACCAACTTGAGGGGGGAATGTTAATGTCTAGATTCATTGTATGTATCAGTTTTGTTATATGTATGCTAGGATGAGGACTATGACTCATCCTTACTTAACATACCTTAATTATATTCCCATATCTTCTCTATAAAATGAGATGGCCTTTGTCATTCTAGACAAGGCAAATCATTTTCCCATATTCTAATTCTCCACTATGACCCATTGGACCAAGGGCCCAATATGTATATAACCCATTCCAATACTTATTTTGACTAAAATAAATTGTTTTATGCAGTTTACCTTCAACAACTAAAAACAATGAGATTTCTTTGTTGGGTCACACAAATTCATTGCTTAAATTTATGAGGATAGACAAACATTCTTTCGTATGAGGCTGTATCACCGATTGAGAATAGGGGCCAAGTTTCAAGCTTTTTGTGTCAACTAGGCTTGAAATAGAAATCTTAGTCGAAATCTGTACAGTTTCGATGAGCGGTTTCAAGGCCCAAATGACTAAATTAGGTCCCAAAACTTTTAGAGACACCTATTTTAGACCCTCTAAACATAATGGAACCTTTAGATTTTAAAAAATCACACCCAAAATGATAGTTTGACTTCAGAGCCTAGGTTGGTAGTGTACTTATGTAGAACCAATTCCGAACTAGATAACTAGGAATTAATTCCACAATAGGATCACTTAATATCTATATCAGTATAGATTGCGTCCAAGCACAACATCATCTGGGTTTCTTGGGTTTACTCCACTCTCCCTAAGAACAACTCTATTTGGACTATCTCTCTCCCCCCTGATTCCTCTTGGATCTGAAGAAAAATCCTTGGTTTGCCACTATCTCCTCCTCCACAGGGAATGGGGCCTCCGCCTCCCTCTGGTTGGGCCATTGGCATCGCTTAGGTGTTCTCCTATATATTGTCAACCCCTGCACTGTTTGCTCCTCAGGGATTCTCAGTTCGGCCAAGGTTGCCTCCATCATCTTGGACGGGACCTGGTCCCCTCCCCCCTCCTCTCTCCTCCCCCGTTATTGAGGTCATTTGAGTGTAAGATCTCTTGGATGGCTTTGCCTTTTGGCTTTTTCTCCTCTACCTTTGCGTGGAGCCTCATCCGTCCTACTGCCTCTTGTGCCTTTCCATAGCTTCATTGCTTGGGGCCATTTCCAATTGCCTCCCTACCCAATTCTTCCTCATCCATCGTCGCATTCCTATCTCCCCTTTTTGCTGCCTTTGCTGGTATGGCATTGAAGACATTGGCCACCTCTTTTTCTCTTGCCACTTCTCCGCTTCCGTTTTGAAGAGAGTCCTCGCTCATTGCTTGCCTTCCAGAAGAACTATCCTCCTCTTCAGTAGAGAATGGATCTGGGTTGACACGATCTTCTCTGGTCTCTCCATTTGTGACACTGCTGACAAGCTTGCTTTCTGCGCCACCATCAACCATCTATTGATGGAGCGTAATCTATGTAGATGGACGTCCAACTCCCGCTCCTAATATGACAAGATTTGAACCGCCATCCATTTTGATGTTACCTCGAAGCTTGCTTCTCTCAAGCTTAGATCAGTCAGGAACTCCCCAAGGAACGAGCTAATTGTTGTTGCCTGGGGCCTCCCCCCTTTGATTTTATCTTCTCCCCACCCCCATGACGATTGGTATCCCCCTTAGTCCCCCTTTTTTTTTTGGTTCTCCTTTGGGCTGGATGCTAGTTGTTAGCTTACTTTTGCTGTGATCCCACCCCCCTTTTATTGGGCTTGGCCTCTTGGCTTCACCCCCCTCTTTTCCCCTTGTATATTCATTTTCTCTTTCAACATTTATTATTCATCCAAAAAAAATATCTATATCAGTATAATATATCACAGTCGGGCCTGGTTAGGGTGCTTTGCTGTCAAAATTTGGGCTCAATTTAATGGTTGGATCTGGGACTTTCTTGGGCTTGAAGTCTACTGTGGTATAGACATACAGTAGAGCCACAGGGTTTGGTATCAAGCTTCAATTAGAATTTGATGGAGAACCAGCAGTCTTTTAATGATCAACAGCAACAATAACTGAAGAGGCAATGGCCTCGGTTCCTCTCAGATGAAAGATTTTACTGAACAATAAAATAAAACAAGAAATCGAAGAAGGGAAGAAGAAGATAGGGTAGTGATGCAGAATCGATGCTATTGAAAAGGGTTGACCCTTCAGGCAATCTCAATCAAGATGAACCGGGTCCAATTGGATTTTTGGATTCATTAGGATCTTTAGGATTTTATTTTATTTGGGGATTATTTGCAATCTTTTAATTTGGGTAGTTAATAGTCAATTAGGGAGTTACTAATTTGATTTTATTTTGTTTCTAATTTCTTTAGTTAGAATTTAGGAAGTAATTTGAAGTTGCTAATTTTAGTTTTAGATTTTACTAGGCAAGTTTTAATTTTCAGTTATTATATAAGGGCATGTAATCCAAGTTATTAGACAGATTAAAAAGATGAATTGAGTTTGAGTATTTGTGAAGCCTGGGCGTGTGTGCATGATTCTTCTTCCCCCCCCTCCCCCCTTTTCTTAGTGTGATTTCTCCCTCTCCCCTGCAACTCTGAGAGCCATCTCAGGGATTTCTTCCCTGCCATCCCGGCCATCCGCATCAGGTAGTCTCTCCTTAGACTCGGGTCTCTCACCGTATTTTGGTCTCTCACCAATGGCCTCTCACCATACTCTCGCACAGAGCTACTGAATCACTCAGTATTCCAGCATAAGGCCAATGCTTTCATTTTCAAAATATATCATATTTTCTAAGCACTAATGCCATACGTATATAGAGGACTGTGGCAACCTCTAGAGTCTTGAGGAAATAAAGGATATTAAAATGTCACCAATAAAGGCCCAACAAATTAAAAATTGAAGTTAACCTCTATTGGTTGCAAGTAACTAAAATCGAAACCATGCAGTAGACATTCGTAGCATAAAAATAGGAATTCTAACTAACATAAAAATCTTTGACAGCCTACCAACAAATTAATAAACTAACTATTGTAGGCTTTGTAGCCATAACAGGGCTCCACGCATGGACTAAAAATCCATTACAGCTGCCCTCCATATCTTCTCAACCAAAGAAATAACTACCGTGAAATCTCTCCTTGCCATGGCCAGAATGGGCCTCACAAGAATCTGGAAAATTTCTTCCAAAAATACTGGTTCTCTAATTTGGTCTATTCCACCAAATATTAACACATGTAATTCAATTAACATAACTTATATAGGCATTAGAAATTAATAGACTTAAAATTATAAACCATTTCATAAATCATACATCATACGTGGTTCATTACAAAGAGTCAAATATATCGGAGTCAGCACTATGCCCATCCTAAAGACCTAGACTCCTAGCACCACACCGAGTTCCGGGCAGGATCAAAACCACGAAAATGTTGCTGCTGTTGTCAAATTGTCACTTTTAATGTGTTCCTCTACTGCCCAAGTACCTGTTCCAACCTTGTACGGCAGTGATTTGTCAAGAAATCACAAAAAATAGGTTTTCCCCTCTTCCCTGGCGAAACCTGACGAATTTTGACCCATTTCGTTTGATACTTTCTTTATTGTGGAGGCAAAGTAACGTTTCACCCGAAATTTCGTCCGAAACTTCGGCTGTCGTAGGTATCATGTCATTTCGTTTTGACACTTGCAGTTTGATTGCTTTTCTCTATCAATTGAAAAGAGTGAAAGTTTCCATAATGGAACTTGAACTTATCACTTGTTTTTGCTAATGCAGGTTTGGTCACTTGCCATGCTTTACATCTGACATTGAGATGTTTCTCAAATTGTTAACTGACGATGAAAGGGTTGAGTTCCTTGAAAAGATAACGAGAAGCTGTGACTCCTCATCAGTGCCAATAAAAGCACTTGGACAATCAATTAGCATTTTTAAACTCCAGGAGTTATTTGGAGCCATGTTCAAGCTCCCTATTGGTGGTGAGACTTCTGCTACTTGGTGACGTTTTACAGTCAGCTTTTCTGCAGTTTATTTTATTTATTTTTCATATGAAAGAAAGTGTGAGGAAAACCACGCATAGTTTAGGCCTTGGATCAAGTATGGTGTCATATAGAGTTGGTTCAAGGGCAAAGATCCATGGCCGCCCCATTTAGTTGGTATACAGTTGAGTTGTTGTATGGAAGAAAGTTCTCTACTCCACTGACCAGAGGTGGTAGGGATCAATCAAGCGGCAAAATCTCCCCCTATTGTTTGAATTGCATGAAACACCACTCCCATGAATCTCGACCCTTCATTTCTCTCCTCTGCCAACCAGAGAATCTTTCCCCATTTCACACTTAATAACTTCTACTTTTCTTTTTAATTAGGTAACCGTACGTCTCTTAAAAGGGAAAAAACCTGATGGAGTAAGCTAGGTTGGAACAAACAAGACTAGCAAACAGAAAGAAACCAGAATCGCAGTGAACCCAAATTCTGAGAAATAAGGCTAAAACTTAAAAAGTTAATAGAACTTGCAAACCATAGATCTGATGGGACTATAACTAGCATATACTAGAGGTACTAAGGGGATGAATATGTGGTTAAAATATCAAAGAGAACTAGTGGTTAGATTAGAAGAAACACACGGACAGAAAATAGAAAGTAGTGATAAAACAGAAAATAGTAAGGAGAACTAAATTGTATCGACTGTATCGTTACAATATGCATTGATATACAATTTTTTTTATGTCATGTATCATATTGATACCGATATGATACGTGCCAATACTTTAAACCATGCCTACCTCAGACCTGTAGCAGCACTTAAAAAAATAGAAAATAAAGAGAACTTGGGGAGAAATAACAAAGGATTACTGAGCACAAAAAGGAGGACAGAAATCACTTAATAGAAGAGACCACGATGGAGAGAGAGAGTTGCTGGAAAACCTGCACAACTGTAAGGGAAGAAAGAGAACAGAAATGAAAAGAAGATGAAAAGATAGAAGGGGGGATATGACCAGAGGCTTCACCACAAGTCCCAGACCAAGGGTTCGCCACCTTGGGTCTCCACTTACTTCATCACAAGGGCTGTGATTGATCACTGATTCACCATATAGTACACACACTCACATAGAGCTAGTTTTTCAAAACAACCAAATCTGTGGGCTTGTGTGCCGTTTGCTCTTTATTTATAATAACCAATGGACCGATTACAATAATAGAAACTCTCCATGCTAGTTGGTTGCCAATTAACTCTAGAATAGAAACTGGGTCACTAGGATGAGATCCTTCTAGAGGGATCCATTGCTATTACTTGCAAAATAGAAAGCAACAAAATTAGAAACTTCTAGTTAACCTAGCTTGTTCTCTAAGTAGCCTATTACACATTAATTTAGTAGCTTCTAAAGATCTTTGCAGTTCCAAATCTCCAACAAATGCAAGCTGGCTTTCTGTGGCCACATCAAGTCCTTGTGATCAGTACCATGTGAAAAGTACCACTAAACTTTCTTCCCTGAACTGCATCAAAATCCCAGAAGCCATGCATTAAATCAAGAAAGAAACTGTAGAGGGCTAGAAATTCATATGGAAAGGAATCACCAAGGATATAGGATCATTTGTGCACGACAAGTTGTTTAGAGTTGCCAACAGTGAAATAGTTGTTGCTAGGCTAATGATCATTGTTTCAAAAAGGAAAAGGATTGGTAACCCTAGAAGTTTTCAATTTCTCATCTTTCGAATGCTCCAAATTACAGTAAAGGAGATCAATTTTGTGGCACACAATAGAGGTTTGTAACTAATGTCTCTTCAAGAGCTCTTGTGAAGTAGTGGGCATGACCCATGTGATACCCAGGTGATAGAACAGCTCCCAAAATTACTAAACCTTGTAGGTGCATTAGAACCATACACCACTTTCAATGAGAAATGTTTAGAGGATCTAAGAGAACCATAGTGAAAAATTACAAATGCAATACCTCCCTTGAAAAAATAAAAAAAAGCACAATTTGCTTTCTTCCAACTTTGCCATCCAATAAAAGAAATTTAATTCTAGCATTTTGGTTTTCCCCTGGAAGAGGAGACAAATTTTTCTATTTCAATCATCTTTGTAGCACCTGCTAGCGACTGTTTTTCCCTTGGGAAAGACGTAAGCAAAATGAGCATGGTTGAAAATTTTAATTTTGTCAATGATTTTATCCCTAGAAATTAGATTTTTTGTTAGAATGCTGATAAGCAATGGAGGAATTTTTGAAGTTGGGCAAATATGAGAAGTTCATCTCAATAGCATTTTTAAATTACAGAATGGAAAGTATTACTTATTTTTCTTTCCTTTTCTTTTCCCTTTTTTAATCTTTAAAACATTCTGACTTGAACCTTCTAAAGGTTTGTCTTCTTCGTCTCTAGATCAAATATTTTGTAATAAAATTAATTCAGTAAAAAGCTTGTTTTTAGCCTTGGCTGAAATAAATGAATTCTGTTAGTTGACTGTAATATGTTACTTAGGTTGATTTCTTAGTTTTGACCCTTTTTGTTCATCTTTCTAGAGCTAGAGGAAACTGCACTGCAAATGACAAAGCTGTACTGTACAAATCTTCCACTTTCAAGGGATTTGGATCCACAAGAAAACATGCATGGTGAAGAACTTCTATCAATGGCATGCAATGTGCTGGTTCAGGTATTTGATAGGTTTTCCTATAAATCCCGTTGTTTCCTTAAAGTTTATTTGTTCTTTACCATGACGAGTTAAAAAATTTAGTTTCACATTCATCTCTTACAAGAATGTCGCTGAGTTAGTTGTGGCATCCTTTCATCATCATTCTTTGCATGGTCATGATCACAATCTTGTCATCATTATTTGTATTTACTTCTGGACCTTATAGCTTATAATGGTTGGGTTGGATGTGTGACCCTCCATGCTCAAAGGGACCTCGTTTGACCTCTCCAATCGGCATTTGTTTGAGAAGGAAAATCCATAGTTGTGAACCAAAATGGTATGTACAGGTGAATTGGTCAAATTCTCAGTGTGTAATGAACTGTTCTTTAATCACAGATCAACTCAGTAAATGTTAAAAATTAGAATTCTATTGACCTGTTTTACTTTTTCATTACTAGGCTGACCTGGTGGTTTTTTGACAGAACCACCACTACTGATTTTTCCCACTCTTTTTTAAGGTCTAGAAGTATGAGGTCAGACAGTTACGTACTTTCTTCTTGTTTGAGGGTAATACACATTTTTTTCTTTCCTTAGGGGGGGTCCTAGAAGTGTAATATGAGGCCTCTTGTTTGAGCGTGTTTGATGCTGTTGCATCTGACTATGATACCATATGGAGGCCTGCACATAAGGTACCGGTGGCAGTCCAATGGGCTGTGTAAATAAATCTGAGATCTATAACCAGCCAATTGTGTGTTGCTTCCTAGCTAGGAAAGTAAACAACCTTGTCTAACTTGGAAAAGAAACAAAATAATAGCTGCATTACATTGGGACAAACACCCAACCATGACTCATTTTAACACTCCCCCTTAAGCTGAAGTATACATATAGCAAAAGAAAGCTCTAGTTTGGACTAACAAGAACTCCAATGAGAACGTCGTGCAAATAAACCAAGCAGAATCATAAGCAACGAACAAATAAGAGTTGGATAACACTAACTGCAACCCAAAATATCATAGCAACAATGGCAACACCAAAAGCCCTTCCTAAGAAGGCACTCCAACAACATCTCAAATAGAAGTGTAGCATCCAACAGCTACATGAAAGGCCCTTCCCATAGAAGACACTCCAACAAAATTGTAGCATCCAACAGCTACGTCAAAAACACTCACGAGCCTCAAATAGGGGGTCTCATATAAAATTCCACGGATAAATATGCAGCGTCAGGTTGCTGGGGACCAAACAACATCAGGTTTCTGAATATAACTCTCTTCAAAAGATAAAATAGTTGATGAGCACACGCACAAATAATAGTCTTTATTAAAATAATCTTGAGCAGATAAAGATCTTCAACTGATGACTTTAGCAAGATAGTAATGACAATCTCCCCCTCACGTGTAGCATTACACGTGGACAAATAACTTTTAATATTCAACATCTCAAAGGATGAGGATACCAAATAATTTCATATTCAAGAGCATCACATATAAAAAATTTCAATCTCCCTATCACTGTGGCAAAATTAAACCATTAATCTCCAACTACTGCGCTATGACAAATGAGCATCAAATAAAATGTCCAACCATGAGCAGACGCGACCAATATCCTCCAATTATAGCAATTAGACCATCACTCCATGCAAGTACCCATCTTCCCATAAAAAAAATGTTGTGCCTCAATTGATGCGATCTAGGGGTCCAAGACCCCAAATTAGGTGTCATGGGCCCACAAATGGCAACAAAATAGGTCAATTGGTAATAGCAATGGCAACACCGTACTTAAATAAAAGTACATTACAGGGAGGAAGTGGCATTCTGGTAAATAACCAAAAATTGTAAGGGGTGAATTGGCAAGTAAAAGGGGAAAGAACAGGTGCGGCAATAGAATTTATTGATCAAGGGCAGACTAGGCAATAAGCAAAAGTAAGAGACTAAACAGAATTGACAATAAAGAAAAGGGTAATATAGGAAATAACAATGAAATCTGTCTTTACCCATTCACAGAATCCAATATATTCTCCTATTTTCATATGCAAAGTTGCGAACCAGGAAAAATAGAGCTGCGGAGCTCCGGCGACGACGTCGGTCTTTTCAACCACCTGAGTCGCAAACCAGAGGTACAATCTCCTTCAAAGTAGTAGCCACAACAGAATCGATAGCATCAAATCACCAGCAAATTTGTTGAACTCAACCCAAATATCAAGTAGATAATTTAGGGACGCTTGCACCAATAGCAGACGACAACATGTAACTCACTATGGGATCATAGACCAAGAGGGAGGCAGCAAACAGACCATGTACCCAACAGATTGTGGAAGTCGTCTTCTTCACAATAACTCGCAACCTGATGACAAAACCATAGCAGCGGCAACAGCGAACAGAAAATACCAGACGACAACAATAGCAGTAAAAAATAAAACACCATCAGTAAATTGACTCCATTGATAGCAAGGTTCGAAATTTCATTTCGTTTCGTTTTGTTTCGGTGGGTTCAGAAACATCAACTTGGCGAGATCTGGCCGAGTTGGTGTATTTTTTTTTCGGTTGAATGTTTTGGTGGTCAAACGGTCATATTTTGACCTGAAACTTGGTGGTTAGCTTATTTTAAGGTTAGTAAACATACTTAAAACATAAAAATGCAAAAATATTAGAACATGACATTGTTTTATAGTTGCACCTTTGTTTGGTAACAACCGTCGGACTGTTCTGGAGATTTTTACCTGCTTCATTGCTAGAACAAGATATAATATGATAGTAAAATAAATAAATAATGCATCTAAGCCATGATCAAAGCATACATCAACATTAATTAACTAATATTTAGAGTACTAGAGTAATATACTATGCAACTCCTTAATTCATAAGTCCCAACTAAAGTCATCCACTGAGCATATTAGTTACACAACAGTATAACAATAATCATAATGACTATCTATTATCTACTGGAAAGAACTGTGATGGCCTGGCTGGATTCCATGCCCAGTACGATGGAGTCGACGTGCATTTTCCTCTGACTGCACCACAAATGCATGCCGCGTCATAGTCTGAGAGAATAATCGAATGTAGTCCTCCACAGTTGCCAAAAAGATTGAGTCATCTACACACTGAAGGTAACCTATCCGAGGGTATGTATCACCACCATAGTATGAAGAAGAAGAACCCGCCATTGAGCTACTGTCAACTGATGGTTCCGGCATGATGTACGGGTTGGTTGGGTATGAGAATAAACTGTCCACAAAGCCACTACCATGTGACTGGGTTTGGGAGCCATTGTCAGACTACTACTAGAAATGGATGAACCAGATGTATGCCCCATCCCAGTGAATTGACCATAAGGTTCATGATACTCTGACCAAGTGCTCTCTCCAATAAATGATGGGGCACGCCATTGCCCACTCCCTTTACTCTCACTGTGAGGATGACTATCCCCTCCACTCAAACTCATTCCGCCAATAGAAGTAGATAGACTATCAATGTCCATACAATCTTGCTGCCCTTCAGAACCGAATCGATGATGAGGCCCTCTACTGTAACCTGAACTCCTCCCTCCACCAGATGGACATGCATCGTGATCAGAATCTTATGTGGCATACTAAAACTGACTATCCCCAGTGAATCGCACCGGCTTCGGCTTTGGCTCTGGCTCTGGCTCTGGCTCGGCCTGCTCATACTGCTCTCGAACTCCTTCAAATCTATCACCACCTCCTCCCCCATCACCATCTTCACCATCATCATCGTCATTGTCATCACCATCACCATCACCATCACCATCACCATCACCATCGTCATCACCTCCATCATCACCCACTCCATCACCATCACCATGTGTCTGTGTCTGTGTTTGTGTCTAAGTCTAGGTGTGGGTACAACCACCCGATGAAATGGACCAATCATCATCTTCATCTGAATCATCCCTACCAGGTGCAGGCTCGAATGGTTGAGGGGTCTGTGAATGTATCATTCCCTTTGTAGCCATATAATCATCAACATCGACCGCCATCTCTCGCACTAGATATAGTTCCGGCCTGCCTCCCAGCTGATCCATCAACGGCTCGCCTCTATCCCTCACCCAGTCCATTAAAGGATCCTCCTCATCTGAGTCAATCTGGAAAACATCAGTCAGCTCGATCTGGCCCGTATCATTCTCCATACCCAAGCGTATGTGCTGCATCCTTAGTTTCATATTATAATGCACATACACCAAGTCATTCAAACGTTGTGAACCCAATCGATTCCGCCTTTTCGAATGGATGAGTGGAAATGTGTTCCAATTTCTCTCACAACCAGATGGAGAACATGTCTAGGAGAGTACTTTGATGACAATCTTCCTCAATTCCGGTGTTGAACCCCCATACAACACCCACCATTCAGCTGCATTACAAGTTACAACAAGTGTAAAAGATTATTTATGTTCCAAAACACTTAACACTTGTATAAGTAACATACTAAAATTTGGATTTCATGCCAGTATCAGTACTCGTACGACCCGCGTATGCGGCGGGAACTCCGAAGCTGTCTATTCATCCCTAAATTCTTTCGTCTATAACAAATTTACAAATAGGACCCTAGTTAACAACCATTGTATTAAAATTTAGATTCCTAATAGTAATAGTATTACCAAACGAACCTCAGTATTAGCTTTGGCTTGTAGATCGGGGTTTGATTGCAACTTGGCAACCATCTGCTTCACTGCTTTCAGAAGATCAGGATCCAATGCAAGTCTCTTTGTGTACTGATACTTAGGGTTTAAATAGTATGCTGAATTTTGACAAAACATATTATTGTCAATGTTAACATTAATGCATTTTTATATCACATAAAAGAATGGCTTCAGCTTTGCTTACCAGTCTTATGCAACAGATGCTTGAGCTGGCGCTCCCAACATTCTTCTATTATTTCCACAAATTTCCTACTTCCACGTGGGTTGGCAGCATAGACATTTTCCTTCATCATTGTAATAGCAGCCCACAGGCTTGGAAAGGTGGATTTGAAAGCAGAATCCACCATCTTCAACACGCCAACAATTGGTGCCAATATTTTCACCACTTTACCCAACTGTGTCCAAAACTCCTCTGATGAACTGGTTGCCTGTGCCTCCCTACCACCAGCTGATCCTGCTTCCCTCAAACCAAACCACTCCTCAGATGCGAATATTGATTGAAGACTAACTTTCTTGGATTCAAAACTCTGGAGTGCAATATAGTTGGTAGCAAATTTTGTGAGACCGGGCCTAACCAAGTCACCCCTGCACTTCTCCCTCAATAGGTTTAATGAAAACCTATGATTATAGACAAATGTGATCACTTGCCTAGCCCTTTCAACCACAGTCTTCACAATTTTCAGTTTCCCCATGTCCTTCAACATTAGGTCAATGCAGTGTGCTACACAAGGAGTCTAAAAGAGTTGGAATCTGGGGTTGTTCATCATTTTCTGTCCAGCCTTCTTGTAGTTACTTCCATTGTCAGTCACAATTTGAACAACATTCTGTATCCCAACTTCTTCCACAACCTCCTTCAAAATTTTGTAAATATATTTTGCATCCTTTCTTTCATTGGATGCATCAACAGACTTAAGGAAAATGGTCTACCATCACAATAAACCATAAAATTGATGATGGACTTTCTCGTGGGCCCTGTCCAACCATCACACATTATGGTTACCCCATAGCTCTCCTACAAAACTTTTAACTCATCCATATATGCTTTCAATTCCCTCTTCTCCTTAGGAAAATATACATTCATCACCTCATATGCAGTCGGCCCCCTTATCCTTGGACCGGCCTCAACCACAATATCAAGGATCAGCTGGTAAAAGGGACCTGTAGTGGCGTTTTCTGGGATACTATGAAATAACATCCACTTAGACATAGCCTCCCCAACATAAGCCTTCATGTTAGCCCACATCCCCTTTATCTTATTTTGCTTACTGCCCTTTTTCCTGTACGCACGGGGAACCTGTTGTAGAACGGGGTTCACACGAGGTGGAACCACTGGAGGTGGAGATGGGGCTGCCCTTGTTCTCTGTGATCTAAAGGGCAAAGGGATCTGTGAAGATCCATTACCTCTTGCTCTAGATGGACCAACTCCTCCATGTCTGCGTCTTTCCTCCTCACGAAGACTTTGTTGGCTCAATGCTTGCCCTTGCCGCCAATTTCTAGCCTCTTGCTCAGTTTGTATGTCATCAGGCACGTATACCAGTCATCACTGTCATCATCACTATCATCATTATATCGATGCATGGGAGCACGTAGTGCCTCCTCAAACTCTATCCTTGCCTTCTCCTTTGCCGCTTTTCTCTTATTCCCTCCCTTCATGTCTTCAGCTATAGCCTTGGCAATATGATCAGGCACTTAACTGCATCTGGCCACATTTGAGAAATTTCCAACCAGATATTGCTTAAGTCTTGTGGCCCCACCACCCATAAACCTCTTATGACGGTAGTTGCATTCTGTATGCCTCTTATCGCCATCAATCGGCACTCCGTGTTTCCATGCAATCTCTTCACTATCACGATTACTATCACGTCTCCACCTCTATCTCCCTCTTCTCCCTCTTCTCTCGCCTTCCTCGTCGCCTCATTTAGTCATTTTTATATCACCTTGATGCTGATGCATAGAAAAAAGAAGGTCATTATTAACTTACAAGTATATGGTAGCTGCTTATATTTTATTTTTACATAAAATTATTTTTTAATCAATTTTAGAAAATATTTTAATGACATAATACAACAAAATCAAATATTGTATAACATAACAAGCATATAGTACGCTCCAAAACACTTTAATATTAATATCTTATTTTTCTTTTATTTTTAAAATCAAAACAAAATATTTTTTCATATTTTTTAAAATATTTTTCAATTATTAATCTATTTTTCATATTTTTTAAAAATTAAAATAAATAATTACTGGCTGGAAAAAAATTTCACTCAGATGGAGTCGTAGAACAGCCCTTGGTGACTAACATATATATAGTTGACATCTATCAAAGCAATATTTATCCTAAAAAGTAACAATTTATGTTAATGAAAAATGAATTTTTAAACCAGAAAAAAAAAAAATATTTATGTCTCAAAAACAAAATTTCGCCAATGTGAGGTCATAGATCAGCCTCTACTGTCTAACATATAAAAAATCTAGAAGCATCCAACATGTATTTATGTACTATTTAAAAAAAAAAAAAGGTTTTGGAGAAAGAACTTTACCTTTCCTAATCTTTGAATGTGTAGATCTTCTTGTAGGAGAGATTTGGAAGTCAAAATGTATGGTATGGCTAATTAGAGGCTTGTTAGAGTGTTTTTTCTTCAAAATATGGAACCGAGACCGGCAAGACAGAGTCGAAATGCTCAACGAAATATGGTATTATATGCCTTGGAATGTATCAATTTTGTATCTCGCCGAAACGATACCAAAATCTCGGCCGAGATACCGAAATTTCGACTGTGTTGGTGTACAAATATTAATTTGTACCATGTTTCGAACCATGATTGATAGCAGCAAATTGATGATCAACTAAAAAAATAGCAGCAGATATGATTGAAACCGCAGATTTTTTTTTTTTAATTTTTTTATTTTAAGACTTGCAGAAACCTCCCTACTTCTCAGACTTGTATATTTCGGCAGATTTCTTCTTCTTCTTCTTCTTCTTCTTTGATACCTTGTAAATAAATCTGTGATCTGTAACCACTAACCAGTAACTGGAGAGAAGAGAGGGAGAAAGAGATTGAGAGAAGAAGAGAGACGGCAAAGAGAGGATCAGCTAATTGTGTGTTGCTTCATCCCATCGTATTATATATAAAGTATAAACCAATGAGTTACAACCACATACGGTAAGTAGTACCTTGTACAGCGAGATAACTAGAGAATAGAAACCTACTCTAGTAGGAAAATAAACAACCTATTCTAACTTGAAAAGGAAACAGAATAAAAGCTACATCATGTTGGGACAAACCCCCAACTGTGACTAATATCTTAACAGGCTGAAACAAGCTTTGGGCAGTTATGTTATAGGCTGGGCCTTTAATTTTATTAGGTTTTATTGTAATGGATCAATAGTTTTCAAGGCGCTGGTAAGGTGACGCCTTAGCAGTGCCTTGGCACTGATGCAGTCTAGAGATGGTAAGGCAGTGCTCCGCCTTATGTGAAGTGGCGCCTTATGGGTTTTTTTTTTTTAAATACATTTTAAAATTACTTGATGAAGATTCCAAATATAGATTTTTTATTGGTAGGTGTATGGTTTTGTTAACACTTGAGATGTATGGGATCAACTTTACTCCATAAAAAATAACCAAAACAAACAAAACAAAAACACAATTCACAAACAGGGTTTGGATTTTGTCAAGGGTTTTAAGAAAGGGCATTGAGAAGGAATCAGGGAACAAGGAAGAACCATTGATCCAGGCCACCATTTTGCTCTGGCACCGGTGGGCTTCATTCTTCTTTGACAGGAATAGAAATATAGTGGATGACCTTAGGACTTAGGCACTCATTTTGGCATCATAGAGGTAAGAATAATAAATACTTGTATTTTTTATGTCTTCTTTTCTTTATATTTATAATTTTGTTTCATAATTATGTATTTATATTATATGTTAATATGTTATGATGATTAATGATTGATGATTGATGATTGATGATTGATGAAGATGAACTTAGTTTATTCACTTTATTGATTTGTTTTCTTGATGAATATCTTACATTGGTATGAATATGAACATTTAATATTTATTTAACATATGAGTAATAGGATTCAACTAGGATTTGAGCCAAATAGATTGGTTTTATAAAAAAATTACACA